>NC_092338.1:205857500-206157500 GCF_046630445.1 Rutidosis leptorrhynchoides | reverse complement strand
GGGCCTAATGAACCCCATTCAAAGTACCGGATGCTTTAGTACTTCGAATTCGTTTTTATCATGTCCGAAGGATTTCCCGGAATGATAGGGGATATTCTTATATGCATCTTGTTAATGTCGGTTACCAGGTGTTCACCATATGAATGAATTTTATCTCTATGTATGGGATGTATATTGAAATATGAAATCTTGTAGTCTATTATTATGATTTGATAATATATAGGTTAAACCTATAACTCACCAACATTTTTTGTTGATGTTTTAAGCATGTTTATTCTCAGGTGATTATTAAGAGCTTCCGCTATTGTATACTAAAATAAGGACAAGATTTGGAGTCCATGCTTGTATGATATTATGTTAAAACTGCATTCAAGAAACTTATGTTTTGATGTAATATATTCTTATTGTAAACCATTATGTAATGGTCGTGTGTAAACGGTATATTTTAGATTATCATTACTTGATAATCTACGTAATGCTTTTTAAACCTTTATCGATAAAATAAAGGTTATTGTTGTTTTAAAAATGAATACAGTCTTTGAAAAACGTCTCATATAGAGGTCAAAACCTCGCGATGAAATCAATTAATATGGAACGTTTATAATCAATATGAACGGGACATTTCAGTTGGTATCCGAGCGTTGGTCTTAGAGAACCAGAAATTTGCATTAGTGTGTCTTATCGAGTTTGTTAGGATACATTAGTGAGTCTGGACTTCGACCATGTTTTCTTTAAAAAACGATTGCTTAACACTTTTGTTGGAAACTATATATTATTAACATGTAAATATTATGTGATATATTAACCTCTTAATATGTTTGATATTGTGTGATAGATGTCTACCACTAGTACAAATCCCATCGATTCACCTAATAATAATGAAGAGTCGAATATATTTTGGGAAGATTCACAAATTCTCGAAGAGGAACCGGAAGAAGAGGAACCGGAAGAGGAGGAACCGGAAGAGGAGGAACCGGAAAAAGAAGAGGTTCCGGAGGAAGAAATATTGATACCTATAGTAAATCGATTAAATAAAAGAAAATCTTCAACCAACGGACCAAAGTTAATAATGGTCAATGGTGTTTCCGCCGAGGAAGCAAAATATTAGGAAGATTACCAATTTTCCAATGAATCGGATCCCGATGAGGATTCCGATGATGTTATAGAAATTACCTCGACCCAATTTAATAAAGCGAAACAAAATAATAAGGGAAAAGGTATAAAAATAGAGAAACCCGATTCCAACCCCGATGAACTTTATATGTATCGGCAACATCCGTATTTCCTAAAATGTAACAATGACCCGGGATCCTCTAAACCACCAGGTTTTTCTAAACCATTGTGGAAAACGACGGCTCGTATTAGAGGAACACCATATATTCCTACAAAATTAGGAAAACGAACCAAGTCCGAAGAAGAAGAAACCAGCGATTCAGATTAGAGGGTTGTAATCATGTTGTATATTATATGTATTGTAGTGTGCTTGTACTTTTATGTTCTATGTAAAAATTGCTTGTATTGTTTGTTAATTATCTTTTACGAATCTAATCATTGTCTATTTTACAGTATAAAAACAAAATGGACGTTAAGGGTAGACAACCGAATATTTTAGAAGACCCACCAGAGGATATGATTGAGGAAATCTTGTCTAGAGTCGGTCAGAATTCATCAGCACATTTAGTTATGGCGAAATTAACTTGTCAAACATTTGAAAGACTTTTCAGAAATGCCTTAGTTTATAAAAGGCTTTCCTTTGATAGGTGGGGTATATCACATTGGGGAGACCGTAAGTTACGCCGTGTTTTCTTTAAAGCGTTAAATGCGGGGAACCCAAATGAAATTTTACGCTACTGGTTAAGAACCTATTTTGACTCAACATATCCCAACATAGGATTTCATGAATTAGAAAGAGCTTCTAACATGCAACATAAAGAAGCATGTTATGCTTACGTGTTAGTGATGTTCGCTTCTTACCAAAGTGAGAAAAAGAACATCGGATTGCAACTTTTAAATAAAACCTTCCCACAAGTGACGGATTCAGTAGTTGGGGTGAGAAACAAGGTTTTTAGATTATTACGGGGCTGTTGGACATTGCGAAACCGTTGTCCTTTTGATGACATTACAACATGCTGCCTAGCCAATGGTCATAACGGTTATTTTGAACAAGACCAAGGATGGGAAGTCGTCTTAGTAAAACCAGAATGCATGACTTGTTTCTGGACTTATGAATTATGTGTCTTTATTTTCTTTGCAGAACAACTTGCGTATTAACTAGGTTTATCTTCAAAACTGTCCTGTATCAAAGTATACTATATTTCATGTTATATGTAATATAGCGAAGTTGTAAGTTTGAAGAATATTTGTATGTGATATATTATTATAATCAGTTTTTCATATGAAATTGTAGTAGTTGAATTCTGTATTAGCTACTAAGTATGAACTTAACGGGTAGGTAGTACCCGAATTTAAACTTATAAAATGCTAATATGAAGAAAAAGCTTTTATAAATGAGTTCATATTATGCTACAAAATACTATTGACTAATCTTAATATTTTGTATGATTAACTCGATTCAGTTGGCTATTTTGAAGGAAATGGCACTGACTACTCAACACACCATGAATATGAGCGAAGAGGAATTTCGTACCTTTCTTGCTGCAAACATAGCTGCAGTACAGGCTGCGCTACATACCAACAATAACTCTGAATATAGCAATGCAGCTAACGGCACAAGAAATCGTGTAGGATGCTCCTACAAAGAATTCACTGCCTGCAAACCTTTGGAATTTGAAGGAACCGAAGGACCAATTGGATTGAAATGGTGGACTAAGAAAGTCGAATCGGTGTTTGCCATAAGTAAGTGTACTGAAGAGGACAAAGTTAAGTACGCTACGCATACCTTCACAGGTATTGCGTTAACGTGGTAGAACACCTATCTTGAATAGGTAGGACAAAATACTGCTTACGCACTACCGTGGTCGGCATTCAAGCAATTGATGAACGAGCAGTACCGTCCTAGAAACGAAGTCAATAAACTCAAGGCAGAACTTATGTGATGGCCCGGGAATTTCCGACCAAATTTAAACTATAATCTTTATATGATTCCGACACGATAAGCAAAGTTTGTAATGTTGAGTCTCGAAAACTTTGGATCGGATTGCATGAATGCATTTACCCTTGACTATTTCTGATGATTCACGAACCACTATTTGTAAGTAGATACATATTTATTTAACTATATATATAAAGTATATTGAATATATATATTTGATTTGGGATTCATTTAGTAAACAGTGGTAGCACTAGTTGTCATTCGTTTGATTGATAAACACTATTATTGTTTCACCCTTACCATTCAATTACTCTAAATATATATAATACTTATTACACCATAATTACTATTACTTGGCCCGACTCTTTGAATATTAGACAAGCTTTATATGACTTTAATTCACAGCCACCTCTTTTGATTCTATAGAATACAATTATATTTTTTTTATTTTTTTTATTTTTATTTTTTTTCTTGTTAAAACAAGGATGTGATACAAAACACTCTCTGTTGTTCTTCTATTTGAACCACAAAGCATAACTACCACATCATCAAAATATATTATACATATGTTTCATGACACTTAGAGATATATATAAAATAATCAACCCCCATCTTGCACGATCTATTTTCTTTTCTTCTTTCTTCTGTTTTAATCATGGACAAACAAATACTCACATGCACACAGTTGCATTACATATAAGATATTTACATGTCCCTACCTTAAACTACCATATTCGATTCTTATTATTTCAAGATTTGCTCATTTGCCAAACACAACACAAGAGACTTTTAATCCTTCCTTCTTTCTGTTTTGCTTCTTCATTTTCTCTCTCTAGAACCCTCATAACATCTAATCTCCGATGACAATATCAATGGGATTTACAACCCCAAAATTCACATACAAAGCAATTATCTCTGATCATCAAACAAACAACAACCGAACTCTTCCACCACCTTATCAACTTACCATCGATCACTAGCTTCAACCTTCATTGAAGCACAAAAGTAGCACTACCCGTATGCTACAGCTACAGCTCCGAACCACCCAACAATTTAGCTTTTGTTGCTACAACCGGTTTCTATTTTCGCTTTTCTGTCAAGAGAACACCATCAAACACCCCATCAAACATCACATCAAATCACCACTCAACCCCTATCTTCTTGTTCGATAACCATACAAATCAGTGACTGGATATATATATATATTTTTCTGCAGATTATATTTCTGTTTCGAACTACACCACAGACCACCTTAATCGGCTGCACAAAACAAAGCCAAACCCACTCAATTATACCAGCTGCTACAGTTATATTTTCTGTTTCATTCAAGTTCCAAAACCTGCTAGTTTCTTCCATTTTCGGTCGAACCCAAAAGCCACTACTATAAACCATTCCTGTTTGTGTTATAAATTTGGCCGGACCTCATCACCATCGGACCTAAACATCACTTCTTTTCATTATTGCTGTTATTCCACCTATCTTTGTTTCAAACCACAAACCAAAATCACACGTAACCTGCTGCTATTGCTCCTTTTTATTTTCTGTTTTGTATAATTAAAAACCAACAAAACAATCGCTGTTTTATATATTAATGGCCAACTAAGATAATTGGTTACTTTATATTATTTTATGACAAAGCAAAAGGAAATGGGTGCTTCTATGTTCCTCGAAAAATCCAGATCAAAAGCCACCGGCTTAATTTTTTTTTTTATTATTTTGGACTTCCTTTAGGCCATTAAGTGATAATTGGATAGGTAAAACAATTTGGGCCGTAAGATTTTTGGTTTGTTGGGCCGTATTCCATGTTTTAGTTTGGGTTGAAATTTAGCTTAGGTTCTCAATTGGGCCGAATAGATGTATTAAGGATATAAGTTAGTGATGATATCGAAAGATAATAAAGAACAAACCAAAGATTTTGATGAATGATGATGATGATTAGAAGATAAAGAAGATGTTATGATCATGATGTTATGATGAAGCCGATGTCATACCGATGATGGCAATAATAAAATGAAATAATGAAAATGATGATTTTGATAATCACATGAAATATTAAATGATGATGTTATGGTTGATCTACCTCTGATTGACTTATTTTAAGAAAAAGAAGAAGAAGATAGAAATATTGGATAAAAGGAATAAAAGAATATGTGTTATATCAGAAAAACAAAATTGGATCAATGGTTAGGAGAGTTATCGGGGTAGTGGGACGTCGCGGGTTCAAACCCGGACTTGGGCATTATTTTCAAGGGCTACTTCTTAGAGGTAGTGTACTTATTACTCATTTTTATTATCATTATTATTATTACTATCATTTTTAAGGTATGTAGTATTATTATTGAAACTAAATTTTTATATAAAAATTATCATTTTTATTATTAGAACTATCATTATTATTATTATTAGAATTATCATTATTTTTATCATTATTATTTTTATTATCATTTTTATTATTTCTAACACTAATATTATTATTATTATTCTTATCATTATTATTATTAGTATTATTAATTATTAATATATCAAATAAATATTTTCTGTGTAAAAATATATTATTTACATAAAACATAACTATATAAAAATGTTTGTAATACATATTAATTATCTATTTATTGTATATAAAAATAAATATAGTTAATTTAGTTATTAATGAAACGTACAAGTTACTAAAATAACAATTAATAATAATACCTAGAATTTGTTCGAATTCCATTATATGTGTTAATATACATATAATTGATATAGGTTCGTGAATCCGAGGCCAACCCTGCATTGTTCAGTTGTTCAATGTCGTCATATGTATTTTTACTACAAAATACAGTACTGTGAGTTTCATTTGCCTTTTTACCCTTTATATATTTTTGGGCTGAGAATACATGGGCAATTTTTATAACTGTTTTACAAAATAGACACAAGTACGTGAAACTACATTCTATGGTTGAATTATCGAAATTGAATATGCCCTTTTTTATTAAGTCTGGTAATCTAAGAATTAGGGAACATAAACCCTAATTGACGCGAACTCTAAAGATAGATCTATCGGGCTCAACAAGCCCCATCCAAAGTACCAGATGCTTTAGTACTTTGAAATTTATATCATGTCCGAAGGAGGATCCCGGAATGATGGGGATATTCTTATATGCATATTGTGAATGTCGATTACCAGGTGTTCAATCCATATGAATGATATTTTGTCTCTATGCATGGGACGTATATTTATGAGAACTGTATATGGAAATCTTGTGGTCTATTAAAATGATGATAATGGTTGTTTATGTTAAACTAATGAACTCACCAACCTTTTGGTTGACACTTTAAAGCATGTTTATTCTCAGGTACGAAAGAAATCTTCCGCTGTGTAATTGCTCATTTTAAAGATATTATTTGGAATCATTCATGACATATTTCAAAAGACGTTGCATTCGAGTCGTTGAGATCATCAAGATTATTATTAAATCAGTTATAGTTAGATATATTATAAAATGGTATGCATGCCGTCAACTTTCGTTGTAATGAAAGATTGTCTTTTCAAAAACGAATGCAATGTTTGTAAAATGTATCATTTAGAGGTCAAATACCTCGCGATGTAATCAACTGTTGTGAATCGTTTATAATCGATATGGACTTCGTCCAGATGGATTAGGACGGGTCCTTTCAGTTGGTATCAGAGCGGTGGTCTTAGTGAACCGGGTCTGCATTAGTGTGTCTAACTGATAAGTCGTTAGGATGCATTAGTGAGTCTGGACTTTGACCGTGTCTGCATGTAAAAAGTTTTGCTTATCATTTCGTGTCAAAAATTTCCTGCCTATCATTCTTAGAGAATCACTTGCTTATCATCCTTAGTCTAGACACATCTTATTGCATTAATTGCATGATTAGTGTATAGACAAAAATTTATATCTTAGCATATCTGCTAATTCATATCTTAGCGTACCTATTATTGTTACCGATGCCTGACAGTTTCCGTAGATTCCTCCGTAACTTATGGGATTTTAGTATTATATATGCATATGTAAATTATGTACTGCAGGGTACTAATCTATATCCTACAATCTATTTCTTATCGAAAATCCTTCATCTGATCGTACGGGATGAATCCCTAAACCAGTTCGAGTCCCTCAGATTTCGATAGTTATTCCGATAGTTATTCCGACAGCTATTCCGATATGGATTTCCACTCGAACTCCGAAAGCAGTATAATCATAATGAATCAACCAATTAGTCATCCTCAATACATCTGATGGGTTCGTAGTCGACTTAATCCATGGAGACGCGAAGAAGGCGATCCTTTCCATCAACCAAATTCACCTCTTGGTGAAAAACCTGAAGCACTTACCGGCGAACCTGTCCGAAACACCATTTTCACACTCATTTACAGGATACCACGCAATGATAATATAATATCAAAAATTATAAAACTTTATTCATTCGCTCGTTCCTACCGACAACCATTCCGGAGTAATAAGTCAACGAGCTTCGCGCCCGAGTTGTAACCTTGGAAAATATGGTGCAAAACGTACCAGCTTCAGCAACATCAACGGCACCAATAGTACCATCAATAACAGCATCGGTACCATCAATAATCCATGCCTCAACATCTCATTCTGTACCTCGGGTATAATCATCGTTCTACGTATCGTTCTACATCAATTATCTTCATTCTTCATGGTAATTAAGTAATCTCTAAATGTTTTAGAGATTATGTATTCTAGTTCTAACGGTAAACCAAATGAGTTTAATATCATATTAACTCAATGAATCCATAATTACATCTGAAGAAAATATATATGTATATATGATTTCAAAAAGATTGTAATTAAAATTCTTTTGTACAAACTGTTAATGGTGAAAATATTTTAACGGGTAGGTAATACCCGAGGAATATTTAGATTTCACACTAATAAGTCACACTGTACATTCTGCAAATCTGATTCAACATTCATTTACTATTCTTCTTACATCCACAGATATACGTATCCCTTCGCCGCAGAATAACCATTTTCATTCAATTTCATATTTGGATTTTTACCTATCAGAATCCAATAAGTGGCATAATGAAGAAAACATTTGACAAAATAAAATTTGTTAGAAACAGACAAATTAACTATGAGGAATTTTATTAAGAATTCACGCTAACAAAATCTTAGCTAACTGTTCCTAGCTAACTGTTAATTCCGTATTACATTTATTTATCGCAATTTATTTATCGCAATTTAATTATCGCAATTTTATTTATCGTTATTTAATTTCTGTTATTTACTTTACGCATTTAATTTATCGTCATTTAATTTCTGTTATTTATTTTGCGCACTTTAAATATCGGGACACGTATACAAGGTTTTGAAATATCATATCGACGCATCTACATATATTATTTGGAACAACCATAGACACTCTATATGCAGTAATGATCGAGTTCTCTATAGAGGGTTGAGGTTGATTCTATAATAAGATATATACTTTGAGTTGTGATCGAGTCTGAGACGTATACGGGTCACGATACGTATTAATTAATTCGAATATTATATATTAAACTATATATGAATTACTGGACTGTTACTGTGGACTATCAACTGTGGACTACCAAAACTGGACAATTAAAATGAATTAAAATATTGATTATAACATATGAAACTAAACAATTCTTCAAGTTTACCACTAGATTTCATTTTAAACCCTATTCGTATCATCACAATTACAATCTACGTTCAAACCTTTCATGATTCTTGAAAACACCTCAATCGAGAGGATGAACCAACCGCACTTCATCTACATAAGAAGAGATTGATGAATATAGCTATGCACTTAGAAACACTCGGAACCTGAGTAAATGTTTAACACGTATCTGTGCTAGTATCTTTGGTGTTGTTATTACCGAAAATAACTTTGCAATTCCTTTTCAAATTAGCCAATTTTGTCACAGCTCCAACAAATCAACATCGATCTTTCATTCGAATAAGTCTTATTATAACTTTGGCATATACGTTTGCCCCTTCGTCATCGTTACCAAAGAACCATTTATATCCCACCACATTAGTAGTAAACATACCAGCAACTTCATTATTCATTAGTTTAAGTCTCTCTGGAAAAAAAAAAATCATTATATTTGTTCGTTAAAACCTATTCATATATTCATCCACGTCTTATAATGAGAATGACCATACCAATTACTCGGAAATAACAATCAGTATTTTGAATCTCGCAAGCCTTGCTACATCAACAGTTATTTGATTGTGTATAACATATACCTCTTGGAATTGTGATCTGTTACGAACTTCTGAAAAGCACCCAGTTTACGAATTGATACTCTGAATGTTGAAAAAGCTGAAGGGAGCAGCAAAAACTGTAAACGACATTAACAGTCAAAAGTTTGATAATAAAGAATTGTATGTTGGTAAAACTCAGAAAAGTTGGAACTGGAAAACGGATTGAGCAAACTATGAAGGAGGTCGTGGACAAATCACAAGGGCTAAACTTGTACATAAAGAATCCAGATAATTCTGTATCCGATGAAATCTTTGGAAAATACCTTACTCCTGACTCTAAACTCTTGCGGACAAATTTTCTTCATCAACCTTCGATCTTAGAAATTCCAAAATATCGTCATAACTATCTACGATATTTCTGAAGATATTTTCATAACTATCCTTATCTGAAATCATTTATCTTTTCGCGATATCAGTGTTACATCATATAGGAAACTGTTTAGTTTCTATATTCTGTAAAAAAAAAAAAAAAATTAGTTTAAACTATGAATGTTTTTGAAGTAGTGTTGGGAACTGAAGCATGAATTAGTATAATATAATCACACTTGATCAACGTGATTATATTACAGTAAGTCATGCTGAGTTCTAATGGGACATGATGATTCACAGAAGATCATACCACCATCATGTGTCATGTTACATAACTCTTTCATTCTAATTAACTTCTGAACATATCAAGAAAGTATATTCTTGATAGCTCTATTCTCAATGATTATGGTAATTTGACGAATCAAATCGTGCTATTACGCTCTTTCTTGATTATAACATTAAATTCATTCGAAACTCCATACTTACAAATTCTAGACCATTACTCGTTTTATTAGAGATCGAGAGTAGATTAAAAAGACGAAGAGCTCCGAAACATAAAGGAAGATATAAAACTCGACAACAACACTGAAAGTACAATAATTAAAAATTAAAACATCACGACAATTAAAAATTAAAATATTACAATCAAACTACTCGTCGTCGTTAATTGTCATCTGCAAAGTAGCATTCACCAGTCATTTCACATCCGTGAGGTACTCTGAAGACATCGGTATTTCTCTTGATGCCTCAACTGCTGCTTCAGCTGATTCATCGAAGTAACGATAACCCAACGTCTCTTCATCTTCAAGAACCGCATACAAAGAAATGCGTTTACCGCGATCTTCAATAGTATCTTTTATAAAGTACCATTGATCATCGGTACACAGAAAACTTGCCCTACAATTCGCATCATAATCGTCTTTATAAAAGAACACATACGTGAATTCACATGGAACTTTTTCCTTCAGAAAGGATAGCAAGTCTTGTAAACCAACATCACGAATGTCGATGTCTTCAAACGAAATACTGTCGCCCCACTTATATTCCTTCATTTGATTACGGAAATCACCTCCGTAATGAACATCGAATGAAACAATCATTGGGGGAAGTGTTAACATTTTGCAGTTTGGGAGTGTTTGATTTTGATTTTGAGAAAGGTGGAAATATAAAAGAAATATATGTTTGAGTGTATAAAATAGAGTATATGGTTGGTGTTTTTATAGTGTAAAAGTGAGCGTTGGGATAGCCGTTGGAAATTTTTTTAATTTTTTAATTTTTTTTACTAATGGCTAAAAATTTGGGCAAGTTTTTGGGCGAAGGTGGACGATGCCCGTTGGGACCTCTCTCATGATAGTTTCATTCGTACTCTTCGAATAATCGAATTATTTTTATCTGTATTATTCAATAATGATAAACTCTATTTATCAGCTCATATTCGTCAGGAAAGCATATTTATTGTTAGCCATGACGACCTCACTCAAATTTCGGGACGAAATTTCTTTAACGGGTAGGTACTGTGATGGCCCGGGAATTTCCGACCAAATTTAAACTATAATCTTTATATGATTCCAACACGATAAGCAAAGTTTCTAATGTTGAGTCTCGAAAACTTTGGATCGGATTACATGAATGCATTTACCCTTGACTATTTCCGATGATTCACGAACCACTATTTGTAAGTAGATACATATGTATTTAACTATATATATAAAGTATATTGAATATATATATTTGATTTCGGATTCATTTAGTAAACAGTGGTAGCACTAGTTGTCATTCGTTTGATTGATAAACACTATTATTGTTTCACCCGGACCATTCAATTACTCTAAATATATATAATACTTATTACACCATAATTACTATTACTTGGCCCGACTCTTTGAATATTAGACAAGCTTTATATGACTTTAATTCACAGCCACCTCTTTTGATTCTATAGAATACAATTATATTTTTTTTATTTTTTTTATTTTTATTTTTTTTCTTGTTAAAACAAGGATGTGATACAAACCACTCTCTGTTGTTCTTCTATTTGAACCACAAAGCATAACTACCACATCATCAAAATATATTATACATATGTTTCATGACACTTAGAGATATATATAAAATAATCAACCCCCATCTTGCACGATCTATTTTCTTTTCTTCTTTCTTCTGTTTCAATCATGGACAAACAAATACTCACATGCACACAGTTGCATTACATATAAGATATTTACATGTCCCTACCTTAAACTACCATATTCGATTCTTATTATTTCAAGATTTTCTCATTTGCCAAACACAACACAAGAGACTTTTAATCCTTCCTTCTTTCTGTTTTCCTTCTTCATTTTCTCTCTCTAGAACCCTCATAACATCTAATCTCCGATGACAATATCAATGGGATTTACAACCTCAAAATTCACATACAAAGCAATTATCTCTGATCATCAAACAAACAACAACCGAACTCTTCCACCACCTTATCAACTTACCATCGATCACTAGCTTCAACCTTCATTGAAGCACAAAAGTAGCACCACCCGTATGCTACAGCTACAGCTCCGAACCACCCAACAATTTAGCTTTTGTTGCTACAACCGGTTTCTATTTTCGCTTTTCTGTCAAGAGAACACCATCAAACACACCATCAAACATCACATCAATTGTACCAGCTTAATCGAACTACACCACAGACCACCTTAATCGGCTGCACAAAACGAAGCCAAACCCACTCAATTGTACCAGCTGCTATAGTTATATTTTATGTTTCATTCAAGTTCCAAAACCTGCTAGTTTCTTCCGTTTTCGGTCGAACCCAAAAGCCACTGCTATAAACCGTTCCTGTTTGTGTTATAAATTTGGCCGGACCTCATCACCATCGGACCTAAACATCACTTCTTTTCATTATTGCTGTTATTCCACCTATCTTTGTTTCAAACCACAAACCAAAATCACACGTAACCTGCTGCTATTGCTCCTTTTTATTTTCTGTTTTGTATAATTAAAAACCAACAAAACAATCGCTGTTTTATATATTAATGGCCAACTAAGATAATTGGTTACTTTATATTATTTTATGACAAAGTAAAAGGAAATGGGTGCTTCTATGTTCCTCGAAAAATCCAGATCAAAAGCCACCGGCTTATTTTTTTTTTTTTATTATTTTGGACTTCCTTTAGGCCATTAAGTGATAATTGGATAGGTAAAACAATTTGGGCCGTAAGATTTTTGGTTTGTTGGGCCGTATTCCATGTTTTAGTTTGGGTTGAAATTTAGCTTAGGTTCTCAATTGGGCCGAATAGATGTATTAAGGATATAAGTTAGTGATGATATCGAAAGATAATAAAGAACGAACCAAAGATTTTGATGAATGATGATGATGATTAGAAGATAAAGAAGATGTTATGATCATGATGTTATGATGAAGCCGATGTCATACCGATGATGGCAATAATAAAATGAAATAATGAAAATGATGATTTTGATAATCACATGAAATATTAAATGATGATGTTATGGTTGATCTACCTCTGATTGACTTATTTTAAGAAAGAGAAGAAGAAGATAGAAATATTGGATAAAAGGAATAAAAGAATAGTGTTATATCAGAAAAACAAAGTTGGATCAATGGTTAGGAGAGTTATCGGGGTAGTGGGACGTCGCGGGTTCAAACCCGGACTTGGGCATTATTTTCAAGGGCTACTTCTTAGAGGTAATGTACTTATTACTCATTTTTATTATCATTATTATTATTATTATTATCATTTTTAAGGTATGTAGTATTATTATTGAAACTAAATTTTTATATAAAAATTATCATTTTTATTATTAGAACTATCATTATTATTATTATTAGAATTATCATTATTTTTATCATTATTATTTTTTTTATCATTTTTATTATTTCTAACACTAATATTATTATTATTCTTATCATTATTATTATTAGTATTATTAATTATTAATATATCAAATAAAGATTTTCTGTGTAAAAATATATTATTTACATAAAACATAACTATATAAAAATGTTTGTAATACATATTAATTATCTATTTATTGTATATAAAAATAAATATAGTTAATTTAGTTATTAATGAAACGTACAAGTTACTAAAATAACAATTAATAATAATACCTAGAACTTGTTCGAATTCCATTATATGTGTTAATATACATATAATTGATATAGGTTCGTGAATTCGAGGCCAACCCTGCATTGTTCAGTTGTTCAATATCGTCATATGTATTTTTACTACAAAATACAGTACTGTGAGTTTCATTTGCCTTTTTACCCTTTATATATTTTTGGGTTGAGAATACATGCGCAATTTTTATAACTGTTTTACAAAATAGACACAAGTACGTGAAACTACATTCTATGGTTGAATTATCGAAATTGAATATGCCCCTTTTTATTAAGTCTGGTAATCTAAGAATTAGGGAACAGAAACCCTAATTGACGCGAACTCTAAAGATAGATCTATCGGGCTCAACAAGCCCCATCCAAAGTACCAGATGCTTTAGTACTTCGAAATTTATATCATGTCCGAAGGAGGATCCCGGAATGATGGGGATATTCTTATATGCATATTGTGAATGTCGATTACCAGGTGTTCAATCCATATGAATGATATTTTGTCTCTATGCATGGGACGTATATTTATGAGAACTGTATATGGAAATCTTGTGGTCTATTAAAATGATGATAATGGTTGTTTATGTTAAACTAATGAACTCACCAACCTTTTGGTTTACACTTTAAAGCATGTTTATTCTCAGGTACGAAAGAAATCTTCCGCTGTGTAATTGCTCATTTTAAAGATATTATTTGGAATCATTCATGACATATTTCAAAAGATGTTGCATTCGAGTCGTTGAGATCATCAAGATTATTATTAAATCAGTTATAGTTAGATATATTATAAAATGGTATGCATGCCATCAACTTTCGTTGTAATGAAAGATTGTCTTTTCAAAAACAAATGCAATGTTTGTAAAATGTATCATTTAGAGGTCAAATACCTCGCGATGTAATCAACTGTCTTGAATCGTTTATAATCGATATGGACTTCGTCCGGATGGATTAGGACGGGTCCTTTCAACTTAGAGAGTTATGAACACAAGGGTTCAACGTTACCACATATGAACAACGATTCACAGAGTTGTGCCTATTGTGTACGGGAGCATTCGAAGATGAAGAAGAGAAGATCGACGTGTTTGTAAAAGGGTTACCAGTAAGGATTCAAGAAGATGTGAGTTCATACGAGCCCGCTTCTATATAGAAGGCAAGTCGAATGGCTCATAAACTCATAAATTAGATTGAGGGAAGAATTAAAGAGCATGCTGCCGAAGAAGCCAACACGAAACAACTCAAGAGGAAGTGGGAGGAAAACGGTGACAAGAGTCATCAGTATAACAACAACAACAATTACAACCACAATCGCAATAACTATCCCAACAACCGCAACAACAATCTCAACAATAACCTCAATCCTAACAATAACTACAACAAACATTCCAACAACAACAACAACTACAACAACCATTTCAACAACAATAACAATCCCAACAAAACCTCAATAACAACAATGGCAACAAAAACCAAAAACAGCCATGTCATAGGTGTGAAGAAAATCATCAGGGGTTTTGCACTACATTTTGCAACAGGTGTAAAAGAAATGGTCATAGCGCGACAAAGTGTGAGGTCTACGGACATAAGTTTAATAGAACTAAAGGAACAAATAATGTCGGAACAAGTAATGCCAAAACAAATAGTGTCAGAGCAAGTAATACCAACGCTGTTTGTTATAAATGTGGAAAACCGGGCCACATTATTAGAGATTACCCGAATCAGGGGAATACTAATGGGCTGGGCCGTGGAAGAGTTTTCAATATTAATCCGGCAGAAGCACAGGAAGACCCGGAGCTTGTTACGGGTACGTTTCTTATTGACGATAAATCTGCTTATGTTTTATTTGATTCGGGTGCGGATAGAAGCTATATGAGTAGAGAATTTTGTGCTACATTAAGTTGCCCATTGACGCCTTTGGATAGTAAATTTTTACTCGAATTAGCAAACGGTAAATTAATTTCAGCAGATAATATATGTCGGGAGATAGAAATTAAACTGGGGGATGAAACATTTAAAATTGATTTAATACCAGTCGAGTTAGGGAGTTTTGACGTAATAATTGGCAAGGACTGGTTGAAAAAGATGAGAGCAGAGGTCGTTTGTTACAAAAATGCGATTCGCATTATGCGTGAAAAAGGAAAAAATTTAATGGTGTACAGAGAAAAAAACAACGCGAAATTAAATCTTATTAGTAGTTTGAACGCACAAAAACTAATAAGAAAAGGTTGTTACATCATTCTAGCACACATCGAGGAAGTTAAACCTGAAGAAAAGAACACCAGTGATGTTCCCGTCGCAAAAGAATTTTCCGATGTATTTTCGAAAGAATTACCGGGATTACCCCCACATCGATCTGTTGAATTTCAAATAGACCTTGTACCAGGAGCTGCACCAATAGCTCGTACTCCATACAGACTCGCACCCAGCGAAATGAAAGAATTACAAAGTCAGTTGTAGGAACTTTTAGAGTGTGGTTTCATTCGACCAAGAACATCACCATAGGGAGCTCCTGTTTTGTTTGTCAAGAAGAAAGATGGTACATTCAGGTTGTGTATCGACTACCGAGAGTTGAACAAACTTACCATCAAGAACCGCTACCCACTACCGAGAATCGACGACTTATTTGATCAATTACAAGGCTCGTCTGTTTATTCGAAGATCGATTTACGTTCTGGATATCATCAAATGCGGGTGAAGGAGGATGATATTACAAAGACTGCTTTTAGGACACGTTACGGTCATTACGAGTTTATGGTTATGCCATTTGGATTGACTAACGCACCAGCTGTGTTCATGGACCTCATGAACTGAGTGTGTGGGCCATATCTTGACAAGTTTGTCATTGTTTTCATCGATGACATACTTATTTACTCGAAGAATGATCAAGAGCACGAAGAACATTTGAGAAAAGTGCTAAAGTTGCTGAGAAAAGAAAAACTGTACGCTAAATTTTCAAAGTGTGCATTTTGGTTGGAAGAAGTTCAATTCCTCGGTCACATAGTGAACAAAGAAGGTATTCAGGTGGATCCAGCAAAGATTGAAATCGTTGAAAAGTGAGAAACCCCGAAAACTCTGAAACACATACGCCAGTTTTTAGGACTAGCTGGTTACTACAGAAGGTTCATCCAAGACTTATCCAGAATAGCAAAACCCTTGACTGCATTAACGCATAAAGGGAAGAAATTTGAATGGAAAGATGAACAAGAGAAAGCATTTCAATTATTAAAGAAAAAGTTAACTACGGCACCTATATTGTCATTACCTGAAGGGAATGATGATTTTGTGATATAATGTGATGCCTCAAAGCAAGGTCTCGGTTGTGTATTAATGCAACGAACGAAAGTAATTGCTTATGCGTCTAGACAATTGAAGATTCACGAACAGAATTATACGACGCATGATTTGGAATTAGGCGTGGTTGTTTTTGCATTAAAGACTTGGAGGCACTACTTATATGGGGTCAAAAGTATTATATATACCGACCACAAAAGTCTTCAACACATATTTAATCAGAAATAACTGATATGAGGCAGCGTAGGTGGATTGAATTGTTGAATGATTATTACTTTGAGATTTGTTACCACTCGTGGAAGGCAAATGTGGTAGCCGACGCCTTGAGCAGAAAGGTCAAAGAACGCATTCGAGTAAAAACTATGAATATAATGATTCACACTAACCTTACTAGTCAAATAAAGGAGGCGCAACAAGGAGTTTTAAAAGAGGGAAATTTAAAGGATGAAATACCCAAAGGATCGGAGAAGCATCTTAATATTCGGGAAGACGAAACCCGGTATAGGGCTAAAAGAATTTGGGTACCAAAATTTGGAGATATGAGAGAAATGGTACTTAGAGAAGCTCATAAAACCTGATACTCAATACATCCTGGAACGGGGAAGATGTACAAGGATCTCAAGAAACATTTTTGGTGGCCAGGTATGAAAGTCGATGTTGCTAAATACGTAGAGGAATGTTTGACGTGTTCTAAGGTTAAATCGGAGCATCAGAAACCATCAGGTCTACTTCAACAACCCGAAATCCCGGAATGGAAATGGGAAAACATTACCATGGATTTCATCACTAAATTGCCAAGGACTGCAAGTGGTTTTGATACTATTTGGGTAATAGTTGATCGTCTCACCAAATCAGCACACTTCCTGCCAATAAGAGAAGATGAGAAGATGGAGAAGTTAGCACGACTGTATTTGAAGGAAGTCATCTCCAGACATGGAATACCAATCTCTATTATCTCTGATAAGGATGGCAGATTTATTTCAAGATTCTGGCAGACATTACAGCAAGCATTAGGAACTCTTCTAGACATGAGTACTGCCTATCATCCACAAACTGATGGGCAGAGTGAAAGGACGATACAAACGCTTGAAGACATGCTACGAGCATGTGTTATTGATTTCGGAAACAGTTGGGATCGACATCTACCATTAGCAGAATTTTCCTACAACAACAGCTACCATTCAAGCATTGAAATGGCGCTGTTTGAAGCACTTTATGGTAGAAAGTGAAGGTCTCTGATTTGTTGGAGTGAAGTGGGGGATAGACAGATTACGGGTCCAGAGATAATACAAGAAACTACCGAGAAGATCATCCAAATTCAACAACGGTTGAAAACCGCCCAAAGTCGACAAAAGAGCTACGTCGACATTAAAAGAAAAGATATAGAATTTGAAATTGGAGAGATGGTCGTACTTAAGGTTGCACCTTAGAAAGGCGTTGTTCGATTTGGTAATCGAGGGAAATTAAATCCAAGGTATATTGGACCATTCAAGATTATTGATCGTGTCGGACCAGTAGCTTACCAACTTGAGTTACCTCAACAACTCGCGGCTGTACATAACACTTTTCACGTCTCGAATTTGAAGAAATATTTTGCTAAAGAAGATCTCACTATTTCGTTAGATGAAATCCAAATCAACGAAAAACTTCAATTCATCAAAGAACCCGTCAAAATAATGGATCGTGAGGCTAAAAGACTTAAAAAAAACAAGATACCTATTGTTAAGGTTCGATGGAATGCTCGTAGAGGACCCAAGTTCACCTGGGAACGAGAAGATCAGATGAAGAAGAAATACCCGCACTTATTTCCAGAAGATACGTCAACACCTCCAACTGCTTAAAATTTCGGGACGAAATTTATTTAACAGGTAGGTACTGTAGTGACCCGAACTTTTTCATGTTTATATATATTAAATGAAATTTTTATTTACATGATTAAGTGTTTCCAACATGTTAAGCAATTGAACTTGTTAAGACTTGATTAATTGAAATAGGTTTCATATAGACAATTGACCACCCAAGTTGACCGGTGATTCACGAACGATTAAAATTTGTAAAAACTATATGATGACATATATATGATTATATATATAGTTAACATCATATTATGATAAGTAAGTATCTCATTAGGTATTTTAACAATGAGTTATATACATAAAATTAAGTTTATTGAATTAAGAAACTCGAAACGATATATATAACGATTATCGTTATAACAACGTCTTACTAAATACATATGAATCATATTAAGATATTGATACACTATATTTAATCATGATAAATTATAAGTAAACATGTCATTAAGTGTATTAACAATGAACTACATATGTAAAAACAAGACTACTAACTTAATGATTTCGAAACTAGACATATATGTAACGATTATCGTTGTAACAACATTTAACTGTATATATATCATACTAAGATATATTAATATATCATAATATCATAATAATGTAATAATTTAACATCTCTTTAGATATAATAAACAATGGGTTAACAACATTTAACAAGATCGTTAACCTAAAGGTTTCAAAACAACATTTACATTTAACGACTAACGATGACTTAACGACTCAGTTAAAATGTATATACATATAGTGTTTTAATATGTATTCATACACTTTTTAAAGACATCAAGACACTTATCAAAATACTTCTACTTAACAAAAATGCTTACAATTACATCCTCGTTCAGTTTCATCAACAATTCTACTCGTATGCACCCGTATTCGTACTCGTACAATACACAGCTTTTAGATGTATGTACTATTGGTATATACACTCCAATGATTAGCTCTTAGCAGCCCATGTGAGTCACCTAATATATGTGGGAACCATCATTTGGCAACTAGCATGAAATATCTCATAAAATTACAAAAATATTAGTAATCATTCATGACTTATTTACATGTAAACAAAATTACACATCCTTTATATCTAATCCATATACCAACGACTAAAAACACCTATAAACACTTTCATTCTTCAATTTTCTTTATCTAATTGATCTCTCTCAAGTTCTATCTTCAAGTTCTAAGTGTTCTTCATAAATTCTATAAGTTATCATAAAATCAAGAATACTTCCAAGTTTGCTAGCTTACTTCCAATCTTGTAAAGTGATCATCCAACCTCAAGAAATCTTTCTTATTTACAGTAAGATATCTTTCTAATACAATGTAATACTAATATTCAAACTTTGATTCAATTTCTATAACTATAACAATCTTATTTCGAGTGGAAATCTTACTTGAACTTGTTTTCGTGTCATGATTCTGCTTCAAGAACTTTCAAGCCATCCTAGGATCCTTTGAAGCTAGATCTATTTTTCTCATTTCCAGTAGGTTTATCCACAAAACTTGAGGTAGTAATGATGTTCATAACATCATTCGATTCATATATATAAAACTACCTAATTCGAAGTTTTAAACTTGAAATCACTAGAACATAGTTAGTTAATTCTAAACTTGTTCGCAAACAAAAGTTAATCCTTCTAACTTGACTTTTAAAATCAACTGAAAACATGTTCTATATCTATTTGATATGCTAACTTAATGATTTAAAACCGGAAAACACGAAAAACACCGTAAAATCGAATATACGCCGTCGTAGTAACACCGCGGGCTGTTTTGGGTTAGTTAATTAAAAACTATGATAAACTTTGATTTAAAAGTTTTTCTTTTGGGAAAATGATTTTTCTTATAAACATGAAACTATATCCAAAAATCATGGTTAAAGTCAAAGTGGAAGTGTGTTTTCCAAAATGGTCATCTAGACGTCGTTCTTCGACTGAAATGACTACCTTTACAAAAATGACTTGTAACTTATATTTTCGACTATAAACTTATACTTTTTCTGTTTAGATTCATAAACTGAAGATCAATATGAAACCATAGCAACTTTAAACACTCAAAACGGATTTAAAACGGAGAAGTTATGGGTAAAACAAGATTGGATATTTTTTGCTTGTTGTAGCTACGTGAAAATTGGTAACAAATTTATATTAATCATATCCTAGCTAACTTATATTGTATTATACATGTATTCTAATATATTATGTAATCTTGGGATACCATAGACACGTATGCAAATATTTTGACATATCATATCGACCCATCTATATATATTATTTGGAACAACCATAGACACTCTATATGCAGTAATGTTGGAGTTAGCTATACAGGGTTGAGGTTGATTCCAAAAATATATATATTTTGAGTTGTGATCTAGCCTAAGAAGTGTATACACTGGATCGTGGATTGATTCAAGATAATATATATCAATTTATTTCTGTACATCTAACTATGGACAACTAGTTGTAGGTTACTAACGAGGACATCTGACTTAATAAACTTAAAACATCAATATGCATTAAAAGTGTTGTAAATATAATTTGAACATACTTTGATATATATATACATATTTGTTAAAGGTTCGTGAATCGACCAGTGGCCAAGTCTTACTTCCCGACGAAGTAAAAATCTGTGAAAGTGAGTTATAGTCCCACTTTTAAAATATAATATTTTGGGATGAGAATACATGCAGTTTTATAAATGTTTTACGAAATAGACACAAGTAAATAAAACTACATTATATGGGTGAATGATCGAAGCCGAATATGCCCCTTTTGCTTGGTAATCTAAGAATTAGTAAACTGATCTACTAATTGACGCGAATCCTAAAGATAGATCTATTGGGCCTACGAACCCCATCCAAAGTACCGGATGCTTTTGTACTTCGAATTCATTTTTATCATGTCCGAATAATTTCCCGGAATAATTTCCCAGGTGTTCACTATATGAATGAATTTTATCTCTATGTATGGGATGTATATTGAAATATGAAATCTTGTGGTCTATTATTATGATTTGATAATATATAGGTTAAACCTATAACTCACCAACATTTTTTGTTGACCTTTTAAGCATGTTTATTCTCAGGTGATTATTAAGAGCTTCCGCTGTTGCATACTAAAATAACGACAAGATTTGGAGTCCATGCTTGTATGATATTATGTAAAAACTGCATTCAAGAAGCTTATATTTTGATGTAATATATTCTTATTGTAAACCATTATGTAATGGTCGTGTGTAAACGGTATATTTTAGATTATCATTACTTGATAATCTACGTAATGCTTTTTAAATCTTTATTGATAAAATAAAGGTTATGGTTGTTTTAAAAATGAATGCAGTCTTTGAAAAACGTCTCATATAGAGGTCAAAACCTCGCAACGAAATCTATTAATATGGAACGTTTATAATCAATATGAACGGGACATTTCATTGATAGTGACCACTTGCTTTTCATTATGTATTAATATCGAAATCCAAAAATCCTAGTCTAGCATTAATACGTTAAGCATTGGATATATGTCGAATATCTGGGTGTAATTGGGCTATACATTGATGGGGTATTGCATATATCGAATACCAGAGTAGAATCATTTTTGCCAAACCGAAATATGTTGCACGACATATATATATATATATACAGTACCTATTTAAATATTAATTTTATTTTATGCAGAAACAAATGAAAGAACTTACGGACGAACTTGTGGACAGTGAAACTGATAATGGTTCTGGTGTTGAGAATGAAGGTTCGTGTGTTCAGGATAATGGTTAGGTTGTTCAACGTTTAAAGGTTTGTTTCAATTTAATAGCTTACTTTACTGTTTTTCTTCCCTTTTAGCGTTCATAAATGTTTTTTTTTAGAAAACTAAATTTTAGATGAGAGATGAAGTGTATGTGAAAAGCATTACAAACAACAAGGTAGATTCTTCAATTGATAGTGACCACTTGCTTTTCATTATGTATTAATGTCGAAATCCCAAAATCCTAGTCTAGCATCAATACGTTAAGCATTGGATATATATCGAATATCTCGGTGTGATTGGGTTATACTTTGATTGGGCATTGCATATATTGAATACCAGAGTAGAATCATTTCTGCCATACCGAAATATGTTGCATGACATATATTTATATACTTGTTTAAATATTAAGTTTTTTTATGAAGAAACAAATGAAAGAACTCACGGACAAACTTGTGGACGGTGAAACTGTTAATGGTTCTGGTGTTGAGAATGAAGGTTCGGGTGTTCAGGATAATGGTTCGGTTGTTAAACGTTTAAAGGTATGTTTCAATTTAATAGCTTATCTTACTATTTTTCTACCCTTTTAGCGTTCCTAAATATATTTTTTTTTTGGAAACTAAATTTTAGGTGAGAGATGAAGTGTATGTGAAAACATTACAAATAACAAGGTAGCAAGAGGAAAGTTGGTAAGCATGGATCCAACTACGGTTGTTTTGCAGACAGAACTTGGAGCTAGTTGGTGTGAGGTAGATCTTCAAGTGGCCATTGAAAGAAATGAAGTTTTGATATGTCTATTGCTTGGCCTACTGCGTTGATCGAGGTATGTGTGTTGGGTGCAAAGCCAATCCCACATTGGTTTGGGATAAACGTCAAAATCAACATATAAGCTCAGGAGTGTCTTTCTACTACCAATTGGTTTTAGAGTAATTTGGGAGCTCATGGCTTATATGTTTGGTGTTTGTTGGGCTATAACCGGTCCTTTCAATGTCTTTGTTAATTTGTACTAAAGTTATGATTCATTTTTATAATGTGCACCTGTATGCTTATACATGGATGGTTTAATTGTAGGTGGCGGATTTTGATGAGTGATCAAGATAGATGGTGGCAGGTTGAAGAGTTTGTGTGTTTGGTAATATTGGCCAGTTTAATTATGAATGTTTGAAAATGAATATTGTTTTATAAGTTTGTGTGTTTGAGACAATGATCTGTGTAATATGTTGATGTTACCTAGACATGATCTTGCATTTATGGTGTTGAAACAATATTATAATCTGTAATCTGTAATATTATTTGGATTGAAACAATATTATTATTTGTTTTGTTATTTAAAATTTATTGTATTTCTAATGAATAATAAATTGATGCAGCAAAAGAAAACTGGATCCGAACCAGGACCAAATAGCTGAAGCAGGCCTGAAAGGCCCAAATGGCTGAATCAGACCCGTAAGGCCCAAATAGCATTACCAGGCATAAAAGGCCCAGTAAGCTTAAACGTAGCGACATGCCCAGATAGCGGAAGCAGGCTCGAAGGGCCCAGATAGCTGAAACAGGCCCGTAAGGCACTAATAGCATAATCGGGCCCAAAAGGCCCAGTAAACATAAACGGGCCAAATAGCATAACTAGATCCAAAAGGCCCAATTATCTGAACTGGGTTAGAAAGGCCCAATTACTATAACCTGGCCCAAAACCCGAAATCGACCCAAATATCCGAACCAGATATTCGAAACTCCTGTTACTTGTTAGGACCCTTTTTTTGGTAATAATATATACATATATTAGGACCCTTTTTTGTGGTACAAAATTAACATCTACTTATATTAGGACCTTTTTTTGTGGTACTTAATTAACATATAGTTATCTTAAGACCCTTTTTTGTGGTACTAAATTATATTATGACCCTTTTATGTGGTACTTAATTAAAAACTAATTTTATTAAGACCTTTTTTGTGGTACTAAATTATATTAGGACCCTTTTTGTGGTATAAATTATGTCAGGACCTTTTTTTGTGGTACTTAATTAACATCTAGTTATATTAGGACCCTTTTTGTGGTACTGAATTATATTAGTACACTTTTTTAGAGTCTTAGATGTTCTAACAATACAAATTTATGCGTCATAATATATTACAAAGGGTCCTAAGATGGTTGTCTATAAGGACTCTCTCTATGTTGTTAATAGGACTCCTGAAAACGGTCCTATAGACGTTATGACCCTTTTTAGTTAATAGGACGTCCACTTATACGTCCACTGGTTTGAGGATCCTATGAGGCCAAAGGTCCTAAGAATAGGCTTTTTAGGACCCTTTTGGGGGGGTCCTATAAAGTCAATTTTCTTGTAGTGCCATTACATGAGGGAGATCCAAGAAACGTATGGGGTACCTGGAAACCTTCAAAGAAGATTTCAGATAATCAAGTTGAATTTTCTGACCCAACAGGTACGATATGGAAAGCTACATTTGGACCTCTCAAGATTACACAATAGGATTACATTGTAATTTTCACATTTAACACTAAGGGGTAGATTGTAAGGACCCCGGAAAGTGTATAGTGTTAATGTGAAGAAATCATATTAGATGGTTCCTTAGAAAGGGGCTATATAAGGAACCTTAGTAGCCGAGCTTAAGAAGCTGTGGAATGTAAATTTACAGAAACTCTCTAATACCGAATCTGTTCCTACTTAAACCGAGTCTCATTCTATCAATCACATCTTCAATTCTCACTATGATCTGGCCTATTATATGCCTCGATGTTCCGTCTAACCTGGTCCTGGAATGCTTGGTCGATCACCTTCGGGTACGTTGCTCCTGCATTTTTTAAACTGAATGGCATTTTTGTATAATGTAAATTGCCTTTGTTTGTGAAGAACGCGGTTTTCTCTTCATCCATTGCCGACATCGAGATTTGGTGATAACCTATGTAGGCATCCAGAAAACATTTGAATATAAAACCTGCTAGAGAATCAACCTTCCAATCAATTTCTGGAAAAGGGATAGAATCATTCGGGCATGCCTTGTTAATGTCTTTGTAATCAACACACATGCGCTATGATCCATCTGCCTTTTTGAGCATGACCAGGTTAGCCACCCAGGTTTGGTGTTTTACTTCCCTCATGATCCCTGCGTTGACCAGTTTCTTTCCCTCTTTATCCAGGAACTTGCTTCACTCAAAAGCCATTTGTCATTTCTTCTGAACGACTGATGGGATGTTTGGGTTGACGTTTAATCAATCTTGAGCTTTTTTTGTGGAACTCCAGTCATGTTGGATGGTTCCTATGCAAAAACATCAATATTTGCTGCCAATAGTTTGCAGAGTGTATCCTTAACGTTGGCACTTAGACTAATGCCGAGCGGACTTCTCTGTTCCGGGTGTTTTGGAATTGGGAGATGGATCCGTTATCATGTATGATTACGTCTGCATTATCTTTGAATATTTGCAGACATTCAATCGGTTCCAACTCCTGTGTCCAGATTTTTGCTATGCCTACTAAGGTTGGAAATTTCATCATGCCGTGTAATGTCAACGCGACCACTCCGAATTTCTATATGGCGGTTCTTCCGAGTATGACGTTATACCAGGAGTCGATTTTGACAATGGGGAACTCAATTTCGGCAGTGCTTTGAAAAGGCATTTTTCCTAAAACAACTTCTAGTGTAATGGAACCTATTGGCCAAGTTTCTGCACAGTTGAATCCTGCAAATGGCGTAGTTGCAACTCTTTTGAGTTCACGGACCCCTTTTAGTAACAGCAAAAAAACAATGTTCGAACATTACTTCTGCTCCTGCATCGGTGTCGGTGTCTATGTTACTCCTATTTCCATCTTCTTTTCAGATAACATGATACCATATTTTTCGACCAATGAACAGAACTTTGAGATTAAGTCGATATGTGATTCTTCATCTGGTGAAAACAGCAAGATGTCGTCAATATATACCATAGTATTTGAGAGAATTGGCTCAAATATCCAAATCATTGTTTTCTAGAACGGTGATGGGGCATTTTTTAACCCAAATGGCATTACTTTCCACTGATAATGATGATCAGGGATGCAAAAGCCCGTATTTGGTCTATCCTCAGGAGTTATCCCCAACTGCCAAAAACTTGACTTTAGATTGAATTTTAAAGGACCCTTGCATTAGCTAGCGATTGGAATAAGGAGCTCTTTTGTAGAAGCGGAAACTTATCATCAACTAAAAAATGATTCAAAGGTTGGTAGTTAATGACAAGCCTTAACTTACCACGAACTTGTTCACTTCTCTTGTTGACATAGAATGCTTCACAAGCCCATGGGATGTGGTTGATTCAATAATTTTCTGGTCAACAAGTTGGCTGCACTCTTCTATGGCGAGCTTATAATGATCCGGGTTCATTTCTGTGTGATTGCTTTTGTAGGGTTAATATCTTCATTTTTTTAAATGGTAGTGAAACAAAGAATGATTGATTTAACCATAAGGGGTTTGGATTTTTGGAAAGAAATTCCATTTGAGATGAGGCGTTGTATGTGAGGGATTGAACTTGCTTCAAAAATTTCCATATCTTTTTGTTTTGTGAATTGAACCGGAGATAGCTTCTGTATTGGACTAAAGCTGAGTATTTCTGGGCATAAAGGTGTAACGGGATATGAACTGATTGAGTACAGTTTTTCGTTAAAGGTATCAGAATCTGATGTTGAATCGGAATCTGAATCTAACTCATCACTATCAC
Source organism: Rutidosis leptorrhynchoides (assembly GCF_046630445.1). Taxonomy (NCBI): domain Eukaryota; kingdom Viridiplantae; phylum Streptophyta; class Magnoliopsida; order Asterales; family Asteraceae; genus Rutidosis; species Rutidosis leptorrhynchoides. The sequence continues at coordinate 206,130,155 of NC_092338.1, read as the reverse complement.
TGTAAGCAATTGATAATAATAAATAATCATTCGGCTCGTCATCTAGAGAATAGATAGACACGACATCTAATAAATTAACGGGCTTAATTTTATTAAGCGCCTTGATCATTGCTTGTGTCTTTTTATTATCTGGGCAATTTCTTGAAAAATTACCTTTTTTGTTACATTCATAGCATCTATCAGAAGTTCTTCCTCTTTGGTGCTTTTTTCTGAAGAATTTCCACTTCTTCTTGTGAGGGTTTTTGTTCAGAGACCATTCTCTCCGCTTGTAAGAGCCTGTATACTTTGATTGTGACTTCTTTTTTAAATGAGAGTAGTCACAAGATGACTTACCTTTGCTCTTGATTTGGAGATACTTTTCATTATAGGAAGGACCAAGACATTTTCCCATTTTTCAAATTTAACAAAGAATTTTTTCTAATTACACAATTTTGACAATGCGTTAAGGATCAACTGGTATAGTCCTCCGAGCGTTGTTTGTGCTATCGTGATATTTCACATTTCTAAAGACCCGTATGCTTCATTCCCGAGTGATTTTGAAAATGAATTTAGAAAGACTTGTTTGAGGTTTACATCATCAACCATTGCAAACAATAAAATCTTTCGAACATGCGATTGTAGTGCTTTTCAAGGTCTTTTCTTTGGAAAGAACAACACTTCATTTTCAGGAATTCTTCTTTTGCAAGAATAGTGTGTACTATTGGGTTACCAATGAATTCATAATAAATGATATCCATAAATTACTCAGGGGGTTGAGATTGTTGGAGGGTAGCTGTCGGTATTCACTGAGACTAAGATACCAATCACATAGGTGTCCTTGGAGCCTTGTAATGAATAGTTTGATTACGATATCAATGGAATAATATTGTAATTCAGCAAAGCACCATGTCAGCTTTTCAACACTTTTTTCTCTCCATTTGGAGAGTGGGATATTATCGAAAGTAAATGATTGTTTAGCATCTGATCGGAGAAATCCGTTATAATCTCCCGAGGTGGTTCTGGATACTGCATCATCGGAAAATTCTTTAAAAGGTTCAGTATCATTATGAACGGTGTGTTCATGATCTGTCATGAATAAATGTTTAAAAGCATCAATAGGACTGAAATCATCATCTTCATCATCAGATGAAGGGCTATAAAGGAATGGTTTGGTGGGGACTCCCCTCGTTGACTTAGAGCTTTCAGAAATGAGGTAAACGGGTTAATCTTCTCTATTGGAAGAATATTCAGGGCTTTGGAAGAGGCAACAATTTTGTCATCATCAAATGTGCTTGATCCTTCGGTGAGAGTAAAATTCGACATTGCTTTTTTATTTTTTTCTTATTTAGGAGCCCACAATGATAAAGACAGAGAGGGTACGTAGGAATAGGACCGGGGTATAGGTTGTGGATCGAAAGCTCTTTAGACAAAAGGGGTAGTGGGTAACCTCCATGGATCATCTACAAAGGTAGACATCCTTTGCTGCTTGTGTTGTCTTTCCAGGTCAGTAAGCTAGTTTTTTAGAGACTTCGGTTGTTGGCACTTGTGCTGATGGTGGGGACTCACAATATTTACGAGCTCAGAATGAAGATCTTCTATCTTAAATTGTATATCTCTTAACAATCCTTCTAGAGAGTTTACTTGTGAGTTGAAAGTCTCTTGTGTTTTAACCAAATTAAATTTTTGCGTGAGGATCATGGACAATACCTTGTTTTGTGCAACAACATTTTCACTTTACCAATTCAGGGTTGCTTCTGCATGACTAATTGTACTGGGCACTCCAGTAGCACTTATATCTGTGGGTGTTTTAATCTTCCAATCATGACTGGTCTTTTGGTGAGGGTAGTCAAAGGAGCTTAAGGGAGGGAATTTTTCCTCATAGTTTTGTTGAGAAAAGGTGGATGGATTTGGATTGATCATACAATAGTGAAGGATGGGATCCTTAACTGGTTTTTCTTTTTAGATGGCCTCTAAGGCCTTTTGGTTATAGGGTGAGAGGTTTAAAGGAGAATTGTTATCTTTTTTATCTGGGTAAGATGCCTTTTCGGGAGGGGTATTTATGTAAAGCACATAATAATAAATTTTTCCTGATGGTTCTCCAAGTAGTCCAACTAAAGGGTCACCATTTTCATATCGTTTCTTTAGTTTTTGTTGTGATTCTTTTCGTTTCTTTGGGAGATCATCATCATACTTGACCTTTTTTACTTTATCTAGACAATAAGAACACTTGCATACATCGTAGGAAATATGTTTGATTTTTGAACTGATCATGCCTATTGTTGGGAAGATATTTGATGTACACGTATCACCAGGTTTAGAAAACTTGACTTCAACAAGACCATTTTCATGGATTCTGAAATCAGGGGCCATTGTTGATTTAATTGGAACTTCATGTATTTGTTCGTAATTTGTTACCCATGTTTCAGGTAAAAGTTTTGGTAACTCATCTCTGGATAATTTTCTTAGGACATATGTACATATCAGATTTGCATTAGAATCAACGTCCAAGAATAGGGTATCACCCGAGTTATCATCTCCAGGTACCATGACATCCAAAGAATGATTTTGGACTCGATAGGCCATTTGGTAATGGAATATTGCCTGAAACGTGTTTACTTGAGTAGTACCTCCGATCTGGAATTGAACTTTAAGAGCAATAAATAATGATGGATCATTGAGTGGCATATAAAAGTTTGGGTAAAACATGACAAAGATTGTGCATGCATTTAACGTGATTTGTATTGTTCCAATGCAAACATGTTGATACTCTATAAATCGAGTATCGACCAGGGCAGCTCTTGAGAAGGCTAGAAGACCTTCTCTCCCATGAAAGGTAAGGGCTAACCTTGTGACGACCGGGAAATTTCCGATCAAATTTAAACTTAATCTTTATATAATTCCGACACGATAAGCAAAGTCTGTAAAGTTGAGTCTTAAATTTTTTTGAATTATTTCATGAAATCATTTGACCTTTGATTATTCCCGACGATTCACGAACAATTGTGTGTAAATATATATGTATATATATATATATATATATATATATATATATATATATATATATATATATATATATATATATATATATATATATATATATGTAAATTCTATACATAGGTAATATTATATATATTATAATTAATAGATATTAAAGATTCAATATATTATAGTTAGTAAATATGATATAATTAATAAATGGTACTATAGTAAATTTAATTACAATTTTGAATATAATAGTTATATTAAAATTATTATCATTATTTTCATTATTGTTAATGTTAATTATTAATATTAATATTTCTAGTATAAATATATATATATATATATATATATATATATATATATATATATATATATATATATATATATATATATATAAATAAAATTCAATGTGTATAAATTGTTAAATTATTATTATTAATATCATTAATAATATGAATATTATTATAACTAATACTATTATTAATATCATTTATAAGATTATTATTATTATTATCATTGTCATTATTAGTAATTAAATTTATTAAAAAATTTCAAGTTGGTTAATATTAACATTATCATATTATTTATTATTAAACTATTTATCAATAATATTATTATTAATAATAATATTATTATTTGTATTATTAATAATATTAATATAATTATACTAGTTAATTATCAAAATTAAGAATTTGATATTTAAATACAAATATATAAACAAGATATATAAATTCAGATATATATAAATATGTATATATATATATAATACAGTTAAATATATATAAATACATATACAGATAAATATATATATAAATACTGATATATACATATATTAATACGTATCATTGATCATACGATCCTAATTCAGTTTCAAATCCTTGTCAACTGTATATGATTTCGTTTACAACTGTATATGATTTTGTTTATACCACTAAAATTCATTACATAGCTGTATCAGAGGTACAAATCAGTTGAAATTAGCAACCTGTTTATATTTTTTTTATTGTCTGATTGAATTATATGCTTCAAAATCATTACTAGTCCTAATCAATGTACATTGCAGACAAATTGATCAAAATATCTTTATTAAACTTCAATTATACGATATCTATCATTATATAAAGCTATAACCTTCTGCAAATCGAAATTAAGAACCAAAATTCAGAAAAATAACCCATTTACCTCTGTTCTTGATAATTTTTGCCAAATTTCGAATTCAAATCATATTTCAAAATGTAATAACGTAGAGATGTTAGGAATCATACATGTAAACTTTCTGCAAAATCTCAAATCCCAATTCCTAACAACGAATTCGAATTTGCTAGTCAAAGTTATTTTGTCAAAAGTCAAACCTGTGTTCATCAATCAAATTGAAGTTTTATAGACCGTTTATGTTGAAATTAATGATTGAGAAAGTTTTTATGGATCATTTGAAACATAATTCATGTTAAAGGTACTATCTAAAACGTTCTTAAAATCAAATTAGATATTTGAGTTGTTATTTTTTTTTTTCCAAAACCAGTCGCTGTTCTAGGATGTTTATATATATTTATTTATTTTTTGCATTTATTAATCAAATATCTCAATCATGGAACTTTTATGAATCAATTTCACACCTTTAAACAAACAAATTAAACCTTTGTTTGTTAAATTGGAGTTTTGGTCGATGGGTTTATCTTTGTTGAAGAAGAAGATACAATAATTCGGGTTATATAGAAATTGAATGGGTTAATATCAGAAAAATGAAAATGGAGCAATGGTGTAGGGTGGTTGCGGGTACTAGTGAGGTCTCGGGTTCGAGCCCGGGCAGGGGCTGTTTTTTTTTTTTTTTGAATTCATTCCTTTGAGGTAGTCTTCATTTATTATTATTATTATTATTATTATTATTATTATTATTATTATTATTATTATTATTATTATTATTATTATTATTATTATTATTATTATTATTATTATTATTATTATTATTATTATTATTATTATTATTATTATTATTATTATTATTAATTAATTATTATTATTAATATTAATATGATTATTATTGTTATGATTGTTATTGTTATTAATATTAGTACTATAATTATTATTGTCATTAACATTAGTAATATAAGCAGGAATTATCAATTATTATTATTATTAGGTATTAGTAATATCATGATCATTATTAATATTATTATTATGATTATGATTATGATTATGATTATGATTATGATTATGATTATGATTATGATTATGATTATGATTATGATTATGATTATGATTATTATGATGATTATTATTATTATTATTATTATTATTATTATTATTATTATTATTATTATTATTATTATTATTATTATTATTATTATTATTATTATTATTATTATTATTATAATTATTATTATTATGATAGTAAAGAAAATTTGTTATTATTATCATTAATATAAGAATTTGTATCATTTTATCATTATTAGTATTATTATTAATAACATAAGTATTATTATTAATGTTATCATTATTATTATTAAAATGTTCATTAGTATTGTTATTATTAAATTTATTATCCTGACTATCATATTTTTACTAAAATTATTATTTTGATATTACTAAAACTATCATTATTATTGTTGTCAGTATTATCTATATCATTATTATTAATAATTATGAATATGAAAATAAAAGTTTTAATGATGATATTAAAGTTATAAGCATGAAAAAAAGATTATATATGTATATAAATATATATTTACCACACATAACCTAACTATATTAATATTTTTATATATAAAATGAAAATATATATATAATGAAACTTATTAATTTATTAAGATATATATATATATATATATATATATATATATATATATATATATATATATATATATATATATATATATATATATATATATATATATATATATATATATATATATATATATATATATTTGAGTACAATTACGTGTGTTAATATATATACAAATGATATAGGTTCGTGAATCCAAGGCCAACCTTGCATTTGTTCAATGCCGTCATATGTATTTTTACTACAAAATACAGTATTGTGAGTTTCATTTGCTCCCTTTTTAAATGCTTTTACAATATATATTTTTAGAACTGAGAATACATGCACTGCTTTTATAACTGTTTTATGAAAAAGACACAAGTACTTGAAACTATATTCTATGGTTGAATTATTATACTGGATATCACCCTTGTTAGCTTGGTAGCCTAAGAATTTGGGAACAGACCCCCAAATTGATGCGAATCCTGAAGATAGATCTATGGACTTTGACACGTCCCATCCGGGATACAGATGCTTTAGTACTTCGATTTTATATACAAATGAGTGTACCTGTATATTTGGGGATATTCTAGATGTATTTGTTAATGTCGGTTACCAGGTGTTCACCATATGAATGATTTTTACAGATGAGTGTTCCTGCAGTTAACTATGAAAATGAAATCTTGTGATCTATTAAAACTATGGAATGATTGATTATGATAAACTTATGAACTCACCAACCTTTTGGTTGACACTTTTAAGCATGTTTATTCTCAGGTGTAGTGACCCGAACTTTTCCATGATTATATATATTAAATGAAAACTATTTTTGCACGATTAAATGTTTCCAACATGTTAAGCAATCAAACTTGTTAAGACTTGATTATTTGAAATGAGTTTTATGTAGAAAATTGACCACCCGAGTTGATCGGCGATTCACGAACGTTAAAACTTGTAAAAACTATATGATATATATATATATATATATATATATATATATATATATATATATATATATATATATATATATATATATATATATATATATATATATATATGTACATATATATAGTTAACATGATATTATGATAAGTAAGTATCTCACTAGGTATATTAACAATGAGTTATATACATAAAAATGAGATTACTAAGTTAAGAAACTCGAAACGATATATATACAACGATTATCGTTATAACAACGTCTTACTAAATACATATGTATCATATTAAGGTATTGTTACACTATATTTAACATGATAAAATGATAATTATATATATCATTATGTATGTTAACAATGAACTACAAATGTAAAACAAGATTACTAACTTAAGAATTTCGAAATGAGGCATATATGTAACGATTATCGTTGTAACGACATTTTAATGTATATATATCATATTAATATATATTAATACATCATAATATCATGATAATGTAATAATTTAACATCTCATTAGATAAAATAACAATGGGTTAACAACATTAAAGAGATCATTAACTTAAAGTTTTCAAAACAACATTTACATGTAACGACTAACGATAACTTAACGACTCAGTTAAAATGTATATACATGTAGTATATTAAGAATTATTAGTAAACTTTTGAAAGACTTCAAGACACATATCAAAGTACTTCTACTTAAGAAAAATGTTACAATTGCATTCTCATTCATTTTCATCAACAATTCTACTCGTATGCACCCGTATTCGTACTCGTACAATACCCAGCTCCTAGATGTATATACTATTGGTATATACACATAATAATTCAGCTCTTAGCAGCCCTAGATAGTCAACAAACTTGTGGAATCAATCATTTGGAAACTAGCATGAAATATCTCACAAAATTACAAACTAATGGAGGCTATATGTCAAGCCTCCATTCACGTTTTCAACCATCACCAATAACACTTTCATTTTGCAACTTACATGCATCAAAATACTCTCTCTAAAGTTCTCTCATATTGTTGTAAGTGTTCTTCATCATTTTCTTCTTAATATAGCTCAATCTAGCGCATAAATCCTAACCTAGATCAACATATAAAACAACAACTCAAGAACACATCAAGAACACTTTCAAGTTTACTAACTTACTTCCAATCATGCAAATCCATTTCAAGTGATCATCCAATCTCAAGAAATCTTTTTTATTTATAGTAGGTTATCTTTCTAAATCAAGGTAATATTCATATTCAAACTTTGAGTCTATTTATATAACTATAAACTATCTTAATTCGAGTAATAATCTTACTTGAAATTGTTTTCGTGTCACGACTGTGCTTCAAGAACTTCCAAGCCATCAAAGAACCATTCAAGCTCAAGATTATTTTTGTCATTTCTAGTAGGTTTACCTACTATATTTAAGGTAGTAATGATGTTCATAACATCATTCGATTCATATATATATAACTATCTTATTCGAAGATTTGAACATGTAATCACTAGAACATAGTTTAGTTATTTCTAAACTTGTTCGCAAACAAAGTTAATCCTTCTAACTTAAATTTTAAAATCAACTAAACACATGTTTTATATCTTTATGATATGCTAACTTAATGATTTAAAACCTGAAAACACGAAAAACACCGTAAAATCGGACATACGCCGTCGAAGTGAAACCGGGGGCTGTTTTGGGTTAGATAATTAAAAAATATGATAAAATTTGATTTAAAAGTCCTTCTGGGAAAATGATTTTTCTTATGAACATGAAACTATATCCAAAAATCATGGTTAATGTGACGACCCGGAAAATTTCGACTAATTTTAAACCAAACACTCGATACGATTTAATATTTTTGACACAATAAGCAAAGTCTAATAGGTTGAGTCTCAAAAATTATGAACTATTTCATATATTCATTTGACCTTCGACGGTTCTCGACGATTCACGAATGACTAGTTGTAAATAGATGCATATATATTTTAAATAAATATATATATATATATATATATATATATATATATATATATTACAATAATTTGAAAAATATAATATGATTTAGTGATCATGTGAATTAAAAATAAAAATATGATATTATGATAATTATTATTTAAAACACATCTATATATATAAATAAAGTATAGTAAATATATATTTTTGTGATTTTGAATCTATTTAGAAAACGATAGAAACACTCGATTATCATTCAATCGATATTAGACAAATCAAAAACGAACTTATATGATTGTAAAAATAAACAGTGATCCGAAAATGAGTTCTATAAATTTTAGGCTTTTTAAAAATGTATTTAGGAGCTATTTATTAAATTTTAACACTTTTTATATTTTACCTGGGATTGAGCACGGACAGTGATGTAATTTTTATTCAATAGTTAATGATTGAATTTTATATCATAATGACAGAAATAAATAAAGTTAATTACTGTAAAAATTTGGGAATTTTTTTGGTGTACTTTTATCCGCCACCAATCTACAACGAAGCACGATATCACACTCCGTGTAGAGTGTCGGTAGATAATGTTAAACTATAAGGCTGCTAATGAATCACACATTGTTCATTTGATGTTATAATTATTAAGTAGATTAGTTACTTTATCGACATATTTTGTTGTATTAGATTGTTGTTTTCCATGACTATTAATCCCACTTGTTGCTTTCTCTCTATATACTACTCCCACTTGTTAAACTTGAGACAAATCCATGCAACACCTCGTTTATTACTACCACTACTCTCTATTTCTATTTTGAATGGCTTAAATCCACATCTTCTTCTTCTCTAACACCACAACATTACACAATCTTCTCTGATCATCCCTTCCTACTAAGTACTTATTATTGTCGTCTGCTTGTGATTCTGTTTCTATATTTTTAACAAGATAAAGAACACACCCTTGTTACAACTCTTTCTCATCTTCTGTTCTAAGATCATCTACAACCACCTCAATCAAAACCGCCATCACCTACACCTCAAACCCACTCGATCTTCTATGTTATTTTTGTTTTCAATCAAGCATTCCAACACCAAACCCATTTAAACAGACTGCCATCTTTGTCATCTTAAATCACTTATACTCCTCTTGTAAATAAGACATATACATATGAAAATATATTCTGCTCATATTCGATTATCAACCAAAAACACCCCATGTGATAAAACCCATATAACCACTAGTGTTTTACTGTGTTGTTACGATCAAACTCAACCCCAACATCGAATAATTGATACTGCTACATTATTTCTCAAATTCTTCGATCAACATCACCAAATCTGTCTTGCTCCTCTCGTTTACCAACTTGAGAACATCTAGCATACTGTAGTTTCCACTTTTCTATTATTTGAAAACACCATCGTTTCAGGTTCATATCCCAACATCGAAACCCATAACTTCAACAACTATCATTTATTAAATACCATCGATCACCACTGCATAAGCTACGAATACTATACTCCATTTTGTTTTATATCACAAACACACCACCATGCCACCCCAATCTCCTTTATCTCTCTCTTCATGAACGATGATCAAACCACCACCAACAAATCGTGTAAACTGCAGCTGCCATTTTCTTTTTGCTACAGCTCCTGTTCTCCTTTTCTTCTTCACTACTCTATTGAGTATTTTAAAACAGTAAATTGGGTCGATTATGCTTTCTCAACTTGGATATATTTAATATTACTTTACAGCATATTATCAAGTATTTACATGTGGAACAAGTTGCAACCTCATGGCCTACATAAATAAAGTAACGTGAATCTTCGGTTGCTTTATAGATAATTTTTTTCTTGGCTGAATCACATCAAATCTTTGGAGTTATTTAAACAAACATGGGTCGAGAGCTCTTATATTAAGGTTGGGCCGAGAGTTTTTACTTTCCATTGGGCCGTGAACATAATTTATTGTTGGGCTAAGTATGTAATCTGTTCTTGTTACTGTACGAACTAAAACATCTACAAAAATTTGCTTCTATTGTTGCTCTCCTCAATTCACTTACTAGACTGTTACAGAAAGGATAGTTATAGCGATTGAATAATAAAGTTGATGACGATGATAATTAATAGATGATGAACGTTGATGATATGGAAATGGTGATACATTAGATGATTGGATAATAGATTAAGTGGTGATTATAAAGTGATGAATATGATGAATATGGTGATACATGAAATAATAAAGGTGACGATGATGATTAAAAATAATAGCGATGATAATGATTATGATTATGATTATGATCGTGATATGATTATGATTATGATTAGGATTTGATTATGATATGATGATGATGCCTATGATATCATGATAATAGAGAGGATTATGATATTAGAAAGATGATGATATTACATCATGATGAAATGATAAGTGTTTGATGAAGATGAATTAGTTAATTATGTAGGTTAATACCAAAATAAATCGTTGGTTCATTGGTCTAAAGGTGTTAATTGGGTTAGCGGGACGTCGCGGGTTCAAACCCGAACTTGGGCATTTTTTTAGGACAACTCCTTTGAGGTAGTCACTTATCTATTCATTTATTAATATTATCGTCTTATTATTATTATTATTATTATTATTATTATTATTATTATTATTATTATTATTATTATTATTATTATTATTATTATTATTATTATTATTATTATTATTATTATTATTAAAGGTATTAACATATAACATTGTATTATTTGTATTATCACTATTTTAGTATTATTTTAATTATTATTTTAACAAACAAAAGATACTCATATAAAAATATATTTTACTACATATATCATGACTATATTAATATTACATGATATTTTCTTTAAAATGTTGTTATCTATAATTATCTAACATTAATTAATTTACATAGTATATATACATATATTTTTGGGTATATATAATCATATAGGTAAATATTAACTTTAAAACATTATATAATATTTGTAATAAATAATATACATTAAAATACTTTAATAAGAATTTAATATATAATATATATAAAATAGTTACAATTAATCTATTTATTAACATGACATAAAAATTATTAAAGTATTAATATATAAACTTGTTTGATTGTGATTAAGTGCTTTAATATATATAACTGATATAGGTTCGTGAATCCGAGGCCAACCCTGCATTGTTCAGTTTCGTCGTGTGAATATTTTTACGACAAAATATTGTATAGTGAGTTTCATTTGCTCCTCTTTTAAATGCTTTTGCATTATATATTTTGGAACTAAGAATACATGCGCTGCTTTTATAACTGTTTTATGAAATAGACACAAGTACTTGAAACTACATTATATGGTTGGATTATTATACCGGATATCACCCTCTTTAGCTTGGTAGCCTAAGAATTAGGGAACAGACACCCTAATTGACGCGAATCCAAAAGGTAGATTGATGTTTCACGAGGTGTATATAAAATACTATTAAATTTTACAAGGAAATACTATTAAATACGATACAATTTTACACAAGATATTTATTTATTTATAGAATGGATATACTTAAACCTTGCTACAACACTTATATGCAGTGTACATAATCGTACAGTAGTGTAGTTTTTAGTAAGTCCGGTTCGTTCCACGGGGAAAATCTTTAAACAAAGCTTAACGCTATATTAGTTTACTTTTATAAAAATACAAATATATATACAAGTAATATTATTATTATAAAGGGGGGTTTTTACCGTTTAATGACCGGTTTGTCGATTTTAAAATTTTAGTCGCAGTTAAAACCAAATGTAAAATATTAAAAATAAATACAAGACTTAAATTAAAGCGTAAAGTAAATAATGATAATGAAATTGCGAATAATAAAAGTACGATAAAATAAACTTGCGATAATTAAAAAGTACGATAATTAAAAGTGCAATTAAATACAATAACAATAAATAAAAATGCGATAATTAGAAGTGCAATTAAATATAAAATAAAGGAAATTAAATATGAAATAAAAGAATTATGCTTATTTAAACTTCCGTAATCATGATGTTTGACGTGTTGATTTTAGTTTTATGCCCATGGGTTAATTGTCCTTTGTCCTGGATTAATATGTCCGTCTGGTTTTTGTCCAAAACAGTCCATCAGTCATAAATGTAAAGTGCGAGTGTCCTCGTCAAATTATTCTTATACCCGAAGTTAAATATTCCAACTAATTGGGGACTTAAACTGTAACAAGATTTTAATACTTTGTTTAATAATTACACCAGGATGTCGACTGAGTGTAACCCAAGGTTTTAATATTTTGTTATCAATTATACCAAGTGTCCTTGTACATAATTTCACCCCTATTTTAATTATTCTAGTGGCTATTAATCCATTCCCGTGTCCGGTTAAATGAACGATTATTCGTACATATAAATACCCTGCCCATCGTGTCCGATCGAGTGTAAATGGTTATTTATAGGGACGCCAAATTGTAAATCTTTATATTGACATTAACAAACTATCATTTAGTTAAACAAATATAAAGCCCATTAATAGCCCATAGTCTAATTTCCACAAGTGTCGTTCTTTTATTCAAACCCCAATTATGGTACAAAGCCCAATTACCCAATTTTAGTAATTAGCCCAACATCATGATTACTTCGGATTAAATAAGCATAATAATAACTTAGCTACGAGAAATTAAATTAAAAAGGTTGAACATAACTTACAATGATTAAAAATAGTGTAGCGTTACACGGACAGAATTTCGACTTACACCCTTACAACATTCGCTAACATACCCTTATTATTAGAATTAAAATTAAAATTAAAATTAAAATTATAATATATATATATATATATATATATATATATATATATATATATATATATATATATATATATATTACGTTTGTAAGATAGAGAGATAGGATGAATTTTACGTTCACCAAACTACGAATTTATAGGCCTGTGAACTGAAAAAAGGAGCTCATGCGATCGCATGAGCTTTGCTCTTCAAGGCCATGCGATCGCATGGCCAGCTGGAGAGGCTCACATTTGGTTGTTTTCTTCTTCCGACGGTTTTATAAATAAATATAATATATTAAATAATTATAAGAATTATTTAAATATTATATTATATTTATGTGCATAGTTGACTTGTAATTTTTAGTCCGTTGCGTCGAGCGTTGAGAGTTGACTCTGGTCCCGGTTCCAGATTTTCGAACGTCCTTGCGTACAATTTAATATCTTGTACTTTTTGTTTTAAATCTTGTACTCTTGTAATTTTGAGACGTTTCTTATCAATAATTGGAACCTCGTTGATTGTATTTTGTACTTTTGAGCTTTTTGGTCGTTTGCGTCTTCAATTCGTTGAATCTGTCTTTTGTCTTCACCTTTTATTATTTAAACGAATATTACTTGTAAATAGAACAATTGCAACTAAAAGCTTGTCTTTCTTGAGGAATAATGCTATGAATTATATGTTCGTTTTTAGCATTATCAAATATTCCCACACTTGAGCTTTGCTTGTCCTCAAGCAATATAGTCTTGAAATACAAGAATCACTTCTTTATTCTTCACACTTTGTACATCAGTGATTTCTATACGGCGGTATAAACAATGGTAGTAACGATGTGGTTTACAGTCCCATATGACTATATAAAAATTTAGATCCATTAAGGAAATTGGATCTTTATAAAAACATTTGATCTTTTGAAAATTAAATCTAGTTTTTACCCTAGATAAGTTTTCCGGAATAACCCTTCACCGGTGTTTGCAAAATATTTTTGTGGGCTTGTTGGGTTTCAGATTTGAAAATTTTAGCTCAAAACTTGCGGTTTTGTGTCACCCACTTGCTAACCTTGTATTAGGAAAGCAACACGTCCAGTTTACTTGTCCCGTATATTACCTTTCGATAAACTACCGTCCGGTTGTAAAGGAAAGCGTTGAACAAGCAACTGCTAAGGCAATGTCCCCTGACATGCTTTTAATTATGATCTATAATGTGTCGGACGCAATTACTATCCTTGGTAGGAGCAATAGTAAAGCTCACCCTTATGATTTTTCGGGCTGGTACAAGGTCCTGTCTTCGACCATGCTATGCAACCACCGTTCTTACGATTGACACCCGATTTGGTTCAGGTGACCTAATGAATTCCAGGTGAATTCCTAGGATTTTACGTTCAATGGTAATGAACGCATTGAAAATAGGGTTTTCAGAAAACAAATCGGTTTGTAATTTTGATCAAAATATTTTCTTGTTCAAGCTCGAGTTTAGATATCATTGAATTCCATGAGTTTGAATTCTCAATCTTTAAGGTCAATCTCTAGGATTGAGTAATATCAGGCTTAAAAGCTGATTTTTAATCTTTAAGGAGATTATCCTTTCTGGGGATCTGATTCATTAGTCTTATCCAGCTAATTTGCACGGTGCTCCCCATTTTACGAGATAAATCCTTCTCATGGTTAGGATCAATCTGACCACTTGGCCACCCTGTTTGATGCAGAGGTCCGTGGATTTCCTGCTGATTTTAGTGATGACTTTTCTAGGTTTTTCGTCAACCTACAGCTGGTCTGGACGACAACTTCATGACCTAACTCAAGAAGCGCGTTTCTTTTTCGGAAGACTTTACTTCCTTTTAATGATGGAATTGATTCATCGTGTAGATCAATCTCTTCTTTTCTTTCATCTGGTAAAATAGTTTAGTTTAGTCCAAAGCAAAAGTATTTTCAGTTATTTGTTACAGAAATATGTGACATATGTTTAAGATAACTTGGTAATTTTTCCCACACTTGGCTTTTATTTTCCTTTTTATTGTTCTCTATTCCATTTTAAATGAATTTTAACATTTTGGTTTGTTTCTCAATTTATGTCCTTTCCGAGGTAACAATAATTTCGGTGTTAACACCTAGTTTTATCGTTCATAAATATGTATAAACATGATTTTGAGTTCATTTAATTGAAAATTTTGAAAAATTTTACTAGAATTGGGTAGTCAGTATATAAGACTAGGGCTGTTCTTTATTATCAGAGAGCACTAGATTCTAATACAACTACTACGTTACTAGTATTTTTAATGGTTACCAAGTGTATAAAGATAAAAATTTTAAAAATCCGAAAGAATTTAACCCCTTCCCACACTTAAGATCTTGCAATGTCCTCATTTGCAAGAAATCAGTACAATTTAAATTATTGAGGGTGATTAGCGTAGAAATGATTAAATTTTACCAAAGTTTCCAAACATATTGGCGTTTGTTTGCTGAATGATAAATGGTGCATATCATTTGTTCATTTCGTCTGTTGTTACATCACATTTATTTGTCATATTGTCGTCAAAATTAGTAGCTTTTGCTGAACTTAATGCCAGTATTTGAAAATGCGCTGTTTTACCCTGTTTTGTACAATCGAAAATATACATACATACAAATATAATCATGCATGGCAATTTGAAATGGGACTTAATATCCCACTTTCAAATTCTAAATATGAAATATTAGTACACAATAATAATAAAATAATAAAAATTACACAAATATATCCAATAACATAAGTTTAAACATGAAAAAGTCAAAAGATAAAAGCATAAAAATCATAAAAATAACCAAATGGAACTAAATCAGTCTGGATAGGGGTTCCAGTTCATCTCATCGGCTGAGTTCCATTGTTGGTTATAGGTGTTCTGATAGGCTTGGTTATAGTCATACCGGTTAAAGGGTGGTCGGATATCGGGGCTATGTGGCGGAAAATGAGCAGGTCGCGTAGGTACATAGTTATTTGGTACCTGATATGATAGCTGGCTCATGATTTGGTGCTGATGAACTAACCAGCTATCGTGTTGGCATCGCCTATAATCCTCATATACTCGCTCGGAGTTCCACTGCTCATACATACTATGTCTTTCCGCGTTCGTCATTGCTTCCTCATCTATACGAACGTGAACGTCAAGAATAGCATCTCGAAAGACATCCCTAATGTCTTCCGCCTCCTCCATTTCCTCGTCTGAGCCTCTCTCTACCTGAGGATGAGATCCCTCATAGGGTACTGCCTGGTTACGTCTACTTTTCAATACCTTAGCACCCACATAAACTTTCAATCCTAAGGGCTCAACCTGTTCTCTACAAATCTGTAATGGACCCCCTTGGTTCCTATCCACACCTAAATACTTTCCAATGAGAGTAACAAAAATACCTCCTCCTATTATACTCCCGTCCTGCATTCCCTCTACCATTTTAGATAAATAAAAAGCAACACAGTAAGGGATATTGACAAAGCTTCTAGGATCCCGAATACACTTTAGGTAGAATAAATCATATAAGGTAATTTTTTCTTTATTATGACCTCTTTGTGTAATCGAGTTAGCCAAAAATCTATGAATAATACGAAGCTCGGCTCTGTCAATATGTGTATAGGAGTGTCCTCCTACTCGTGTAAAAACATCAAAATGTGACATACGCCTCCAAATGGCGTCGGCGTCAAAGTTACTATCTACCCGTTCACCATAATGAATCAAGTTTGTACAATCGGGTAATAGCAACTCACCAGGAGTATATATCTGTAAGGCCCTGGCCATGTCCAGCATGGACATTCTGTACATCCTACCGCCAAGGATAAACCTAAGAAATCTTCTATCATCTATTCTAACTATATTTGTATCAAGTGATATAGTACTCATCAACTCAACACACCATTCCTTATATACAGGTCTACGAATGGTGAAAAGACGTTCCCAATCTGTAAAAGAAGAACTGCCATACCTTTGAACTAAAAGCTGTCTAACACGGTCAGCTTGATGGACCGTTTCCAAAGGGGCCCAATCGATTACCCTTGGCACCTCTACATTTTTTGTTATCAATTTGAATTTGTTCCTTTGATATGTCTCGTAATCTCTCCATCTTCTATCAAATCTCAGATTAGGATGTAGAGTGTGCTCAGGAATCGTTGGGAATTCTACTGGCGGCCTCATTGGGAATACTATGAATTCTTCAACAAACTGTACCGGATCATAATAAGGTATGTGCTGATCAGGCTGTTGTTGTTGTTCCTGTTGTGGTTCTTGTTCGTGTTGCATTTCTGGTTCTGGTTCTGGTGCTGGTGCTGGTCGTCTATATGATGATGCTCCTGAACCTCCAGTATCGGCTTTCTGCAAAACACATTAAACACAAAATTTGTGCATCCAAATATGCATTAGTGTTAGCAAAATAACAACTTAAAACAATCACTATAACATGTTAAATCAAAATTAAACTTATACACATTTTCACAATTTTTCACAATTCTACACTTTTCAAATAAGCACATATGAAAATGTATACAAAATTCATAAGCATTTAACTCAAATAACATGTCAAAATATTCATTACTAATAATTAAACAAGTCTCAAATGGCAAATATATCAAATTAATCAAGTTCATGAATTTTGAACTTAAAAAGTCCACTTTAATCTCCAAAAATCATGTTTAGGATCATTGTTTGGATCATTTAACTATCTAAACATGTTACACTACTCAATTTAGCAATAATTCATGACAAAAATTGGCCATAACCTGTTTATTTCAAAAAGCCCCAAATTGCTCAAGAACACAAACCCTAGATTTCTAAAAATTTTGAAGTTTTTGGCTTCAAATCATGTTAAATAGCATCAATCTAGGTTATACATGCATAAAATACTAACAATTTAACACTAATTACACTAGAAATTAACAAAATTACATTAGGTAAAAAATTGGTAATTATCACAAAAACTAGGAATTTATAGAGTTTAGGGGTGTAATTTTTACCAATTTGCTGAAGAATGAGAATCTAGGCATGATTAGAGCAAGAATTTTGATGAATTACGGTGAAAAAATGGCGAAAATTGGTGAATTTTTGTGTGGGTTTCGTGAATGTATGTGTGTGTTTGTGTTAAGGCAGAACCGAGCTGCTGTATGTATCAGGCCTGCATTTGATCCCCATGCGATCGCATGGGTTCCAAGTGCAAACCCCATGCGATCGCATGGGGTGCCGGCTACAGTGATTTCAGTTTTTTTTTTTTTTTTTTTTTTTTTTTTTTTTTTTTTTTATAAAACCTTATACTTTATAAAACTTATAATTAATTAAATTTTAAAAATTTTGTTTTCCTTTAGGAGCGAGGGCGTTTGGGATCGTTGTCCTAGTCTGTCCCTCGACAAAATTTTAAAATTTGTCAAATCAAAGCGCGGTTTTTAAAAGTAAAGATTTTTGGGTTTTTTTAATGTTTTTGGCATACTTTAATTCAATAAGATTAAAAATAATGATAATAAAAGTTCTCGTCCCTCCCTCGGGTAAAGCAATTTCGGTTCAAAGACCTAGTCTTCAACTTACGACGAATTTTAAAAATCATATTTTTAACTTAATGAGATAAAGTAAATTTTTGTTTTTAAATTCACACAACTTAAATATAAAATTCAAAATTAATATTAAAAATTCACACCAAACTTAATTTAAAAATTCATATTATAAATTCACACCAAACTTATATTAATTTTTCAAATATTTACAATTTTAAATATATTGATTTTACAAAGTTTACAATATTAATTTAAGATTTATATATTAATTTTAAAAACATGGTAAAAATAAAATTAAAATTTTTTTTGGCTTTTTATCCCACTTTAATCAATCAAATATTATCAAAAATATACGCCCCTCTTTTCGGTAAAGTAATTTCGGTTCCAAAACCTAATTTAACTCATGACGAATTTTTGAAATATTTTGTGTTGATTGATTAAAGATATTTATACCTTAAGAATAAACGTTAAATTTCGCAGTGATGTAATAAATTTTTGTATGATATCAATAATTTCGGTCGCCAAACCTAATTTTATTTAATACCAATTTAATACTTTATAGCGAACAAATTAGCGTTTATTATCAAAAGGTTAAAAATAAAAATAATAAAAATAAAAACTGTACAGACTTACCTGTGAGATAGTATTCTTAGTTATATGATCTATCTCATTCATAAGATAGTCGGTTTAATTGGTTCTCCATAGCTACATAGGCGTAACCTCGAGCATTCAGTGTCTTTTATTCTAAACATATGAACGGTCCGTCTCTGCATAAAGTAACAAATTCGGTATTTGAATAGGTTTGATTATTTGAACATTTACCTCCATGTGACCATTTTCCGCATTTGTGACATCGTTCTAGGTGTCGTGCTCTTCTTTTCGCTGCGGATTTTGATTTTCCTTTACCAAATTGTAACTTATTATCTTCGCATCTGGATTCTTTTCTTACTCCGTCCAATCTTTCTCTGATTACTAATACTATTTCACTCGGTAGTGTGTCATTATTACGTTTAGTGATCAAAGCGTGTAGCATTAGACCATGGTTTAGTTCACAGGCAGTCTTCATTTCCTAAAAAAAAAAAAAATTCAGAATGGGGGGAAGAAGACTAGTTCTTTAGGGTCCGCTAGGGAAAGACCATTTGGGTTCAATTTTCGAGAACTACACAAAAACAGACAATCTAACTCTAACAGAAATACATAAACCCCTTTAAAGACTTGATTCTCCCCACACTTAGTTAGCTGTGGTATCGAAATTGTGATTAACTTCATTGTCAACTTCCATCGGACCATGTATGTAATGTTTAATTCTGTGACCATTAACTTTAAATTCAATTCCCTTTGAATTTATTAATTCTATCGTTCCGTATGGGAAAACTCTTTTAACTATGAATGGTCCAGACCATCTTGATTTCAATTTTCCAGGAAATAGCTTGAATCGTGAATTGAAAAGAAGAACTCTGTCTCCTTCTTTAAATTCTTTTAAACTTCTGATTCTTTTATCATGCCATTTCTTCGTTCTTTCCTTATATATTAACGAATTATCGTATGCTTCGCGTCTTAATTCTTCTAATTCGTTTAGTTGACTTAACCGTAGACGTCCAGCTTCATGTAAATCAAGATTACATGTCTTCAAAGCCCAAAATGCTTTGTGTTCAATTTCTACTGGAAGATGACATGCTTTTCCATAAACAAGTCTAAAAGGTGTGGTTCCAATTGGAGTTTTGTAGGCTGTTCTAAAAGCCCAGAGTGCATCCTCCAATTTAATGGACCATTCCTTCGGATTTGATCCTACGGTTTTCTCTAGAATTCGTTTTAAAGCTCGGTTGGTATTTTCAACTTGTCCACTTGTTTATGGATGATATACGGTGGAGATTTTATGAGTTACTCCATATCTTTTAAGAACTTTGTCAAGTTGATTATTACAGAAATGAGTTCCCCGATCACTTATTAAAGCTTTCGGTGTTCCAAACCTTGCAAAAAGACGTTTTAAAAAATTGACTACAACTCGTGCATCGTTAGTTGGGAGAGCTTGTGCTTCCGCACATTTAGATACATAATCAATGGCTATGAGAATATAGAGATTATTATGAGATTTTGGAAATGGACCCATAAAGTCAATACCCCAAATGTCAAATACTTACATACTTGGATGACATTTTGTGGCATTTCATCACGTTGACTTATTTTTCCGGCCCTTTGACATGCATCACAGGATTTGCAAAGAAGGTGTGCATCTTTGTAAATTGTAGGCCAATAGAATCCAGCATCATAAACTTTTCTTGCTGTTAGTTGAGGCCCATAATGCCCTTCTGTTGGTCCTGTGTGACAATGGTTTAAAATTTTACTAGCTTCATCTCCAAATACACATCGGCGTATTATTCCATCTGGACAACTTTTAAACAGGTGTGGATCTTCCCAAAAATAGTGTTTTATATCACTGAAGAATTTCTTTCGTTTTTGGTACGATAATCCTTTTTCAAGGAATCCACATACTAAATAGTTTGCATAGTCTGCAAACCATGGAATTTCTTTATAATCTATCTTCAATAGATATTCATCAGGAAAGTTGTCTTGTATGGCCGATTCATTTAGAACTTCTAATTCGGGATTTTCAAGACGAGAAAGATGATCAGCGGCGAGATTTTCTGCTCCTCTTTTATCTCGGATTTCAATATCAAACTCTTATAAGAGTAAGATCTAACGGATTAATCTTGGTTTAGCATCTTGTTTTGAAAATAGGTATCTAAGAGCAGAATGGTCGGTATAGACCACCGTTTTTGCTAGAACGAGATATGAACGAAATTTTTCAAAAGCAAAGACAATAGCAAGGAGTTCTTTTTCAGTAGTTGTATAGTTCGTTTGTGCTCCTTGTGACGTCTTACTAGCATAATATATAGGTTGAAATCGTTTTTCAATCCTTTGTCCTAAAACGGCTCCCATTGCAAAATCACTTGCATCGCACATTAGTTCAAATGGTAGATTCCAATTTGGTGTTATCATGATCGGCGCATTAGTGAGTTTCTCTTTAAGAATATTAAAAGATTTGATACACTCATCTGAAAAGATGAATGGAGCATCCTTTTCTAGGAGTTTATTCATAGGAGTGGCAATTTTAGAAAAATCTTTTATGAAACGTCGGTAAAAACCGGCATGCCCTAGAAAACTCCTAACTCCTCTAACATTGGTGGGATGTGGAATTTTAGCAATTACATCTACTTTAGCTCTATCCACTTCAATTCCTTCTTTTGAAATTTTATGACCAAGAACGATGCCTTCTTTAACCATAAAATGGTATTTCTCCCAATTAAGAACTAGATTTGAGTTTTCGCATCTAATTAGCATTCATTCCAGATTAACTAGACATGATTCAAATGTATCACCGAAGACTGAAAAGTCATCCATGAAAACTTCCATGCATTCTTCTATCATGTCGTGAAAAATCGCCATCATACACGTTAGAAAGGTTGCAGGGGCGTTGCAAAGTCCAAATGGCATGCGTTTGTAAGCAAAAGTACCATAAGGGCACGTGAACGTGGTTTTCTCTTGATCTTCGGTTGCTATTGGAATTTGAAAATATCCGGAAAATCCATCTAGAAAACAATAGTAACTATTTCCGGCTAATCTTTCAAACATTTGATCTATGAAAGGTAAGGAAAAGTGATCTTTTCTGGTGGCGTCATTTAATTTTCTATAATCAATACATACACGCCATCCTGTTACAGTTCTAGTAGGAATAAGCTCATTTTTCTCATTTGTAATGACAGTCATGCCACCCTTCTTAGGTACGCATTGAACTGGGCTTACCCATGGACTATCAGAAATTGGATAAATTAAACCTGCATCTAGCAGTTTAATAATCTCTTTCTTAACTACATCTTGCATATTAGGATTTAGTCTTCGTTGGCATTGCACATATGTTTTATGACCTTCTTCCATAAGGATTTTATGTGTGCAATACGAAGGACTTATTCCTTTAATATCATGAATCTTCCATACAATGGCTGGTTTATGAGCTTTCAACACAGAAATGAGTTGTGATTTCTCATTTTCAGTAAGAGAAGACGATATTATTACAGGTAATTCAGATTCACCATGTAAATAAGCGTATTCCAAATGGTTTGGAAGTGGCTTTAATTCTAATTTCGGAGGTTCTTCTATCGATGATTTATATCGATATCTGTCTTCTTCTTTTAGCATTTGAATTTCTTCTGTTGTTGGTTCATATCCATTAGCTATAAGTGTAGCTAACATTTCAGATTCATCAATTGGTTCATTACTCTTCTCCTAAAGAACATTCTCCTGTGCCTTGTAATTCTGGAAATTCTTCTAATAATTCTGCATGTGCATCTATAGTTTGAATATAATAACATGTATCATCTGCTGATTGTGGTTGTTGCATTGCTCTATCAACTGAAAAGGTAACACTCTCATCCTCTATACTTAGGGTCAGTTTCTTACCGAACACGTCTATCATTGCTTTAGCCGTATTTAAGAATGGTCTTCCTAATATGAGAGGAACTTGAGAATCTTCTTCCTTGTCCAGAACAACAAAATCTACTGGAAATACTAAAGTACCAACTTTAACTAGCATGTTCTCCATTATCCCTCTAGGATATTTTATTGATCTATCGGCTAGTTGTATGCTTATTCTGGTTGGTTTCAATTTTCCAAGGTCTAGTTTAGCGTATAGTGAATACGGTAT
Source organism: Rutidosis leptorrhynchoides (assembly GCF_046630445.1). Lineage (NCBI taxonomy): Eukaryota > Viridiplantae > Streptophyta > Magnoliopsida > Asterales > Asteraceae > Rutidosis > Rutidosis leptorrhynchoides. Next base: position 206,106,555 of record NC_092338.1, on the reverse strand, counting down.
TATATTTATATTAGCACCTAAGTCTGCCAATGCTTCTATTGAACTAAGACTACCCAGAAAACATGGAATTGTGAAACTTCCTGGATCAGATAGTTTTTCTGGTATCTTATTCAACAACACTGCTGAACAATTAGCATTCATAGTAACAGCCGAGAGTTCTTCCATTTTCTTTCTATTTGGGATTAGATCTTTCAAGAATTTAGCATATCTAGGCATTCCTGAAATCACATCAATGAAAGGAAGATTTACATTTATCTGTTTAAACATATCCAAGAATTTGGATTGCTCGACTTCAAGTTTCTCTTTCTTCATTTTACTCGGGTAAGGAAGTGGTGGTTGGTATGGTTTAACATAAGGTTTAGCCTTAACTGTGTTATCTTCATTAACCTTTTCAACTACCGGTTCTTTTTCCTTATCTTGATTAGGTTGTGGTTCTTGTGGAGTAGGAATAGCTTCATCAGAAGTTACAGGTATTTCAGGTGGTTTAAGTGTTGTACCACTTCTTGTGGTAATGGCTTTAGCTGTTTCATTCCGGGGGTTAGTATTTATATCACTAGGTAGACTTCCCGATTTTCTTTCACCTATTAACCTTGCTAGGTTACTTACTTCTTGTTCCAGATTTTGAATAGAAGCTTGTTGATTTCTAAATGCTTGAGCATTTTGTTCATTGGTTTGTTTCTGAGATGTGAAAAACTGCGTTTGAGTTTCAACTAGCTTCGTCATCATATCTTCTAAATTCAGCTTTTTATCATCGGTTTGTTGTGGTGGTTTGTTTTGAAAATTAGGTCTTTGCTGATTGTAATTATTATTGGATACTTGTTGATTGCTAGGACCTTGTTGGTTGTTGTATGGAATATTTCGGTTATAGTTCTGGTTTTGATTGTAAATCGATCTTGGCGGTTGATAATTATTCTGATAATTATTTCCAGGCCTTTGGTTTATGTATGAAATATTCTCTCTTTGTTCCATTGTTAATTCAATACTGAGACAATCTTTTGTCAAATGTGGTCCTCCACATTGCTCACAACTAATTCGTATTGAGTGAATATCCTTAGTCATCTTTTCCATTCGTCTCTCGACAGCATCTATCTTTGCGGAAATGGAATCTAAGTCATGGCTAGAATCGGCTCTAGCTGCTTTAGATGATCTAACGATATCTTTTTCTTGGTGCCACTCGTGTGAGTGGGAAGCAGTGTTATCAATAATTTTGTAAGCATCAGTTTCGGTTTTCTTCATAATAGAACCACCAGCTGCTATATCTATGTCTTTCCTTGTAGTGATGTCGCATCCTTGGTAGAATATTTGTACTATTTGACAGGTATCTAAACCATGTTGCGGACATCCTCTTAATAACTTTCCAAATCTTGTCCACGCCTCATATAGAGTTTCATTTGATTTCTGTGTGAACGTAACAATTTCTTCTTGAAGTCTTACGACTTTAGATGCAGGAAAGAATTGTTTAAGAAATTTTTCAACTAAAACATCCCATGTATCAATCGCCCCTTCAGGTAACGATTCCAACCAATCTTTGGCTTCTCCCTTTAAAGTCCAGGGAAATAACATGAGATATATCTGTTCATCCTCCACTTCTGGGATTTTAAATAGTGTGCAGATCCTATTAAAGGTACGTAGAAGTTCATTTGGATCTTCATTCGGCGCACCACTAAATTGGCATTGATTAGTCACCATGTGTAGAATTTGTCCTTTGATTTCATAATCTGGCGCATTAATGTCTGGATGAGTAATTGCGTGACCTTGGCCAGTGCGTTTAGCTCTCATTCGGTCTTCCATACTTAAAGGTTCCAGATTCTCCATAATTGAATTTGTTGAATCGGAATCACTAGAGGATTCTGATTTAATGGTTCGTTCCTCAACAATCTCTGTTTGAATGATTGGTGGTTCCGGAGGAAAGTTTAGTGGTTCAGGATCTACGAATCGTCCCTGAATATTCTCCGGATTCTCAATTGTGAGGTCGGGTTCAAAAAATGGATTATCGGAAATTTGAACTAGAGTACTTGGTCGACTGGATGACGATTCTAAAGAAAAATCAACGGCAGTAATATTTGCTAAATGTCTTGATCTAGTTACAGGTGGTGAACGTACAAAAGGTGGTGAACGTACAAAAGGTGGTGAACGTCTTGCTCGGTGCATTAACTGAATATCCTATTAGTTTTTTAAAAGGAAAGAAAAATTATAATAAGTTATCCAATCAATAGACTTTTCTGATTTTGCCCACGTTTCGAATAGCCAAAAGATGCAGCAAAGGGGCAGGATTCGTTTGGTCTCAATATAATTGAGGACTGTTTGGCTCCAATAACCCAGTCCACGTACAAATCTAACTATTACTATGAACCAGAAAATTTTGATGTCTATTAATTTAACCACTTAAAATAAATTTTCGTAATTTTAAGAAATTTAGATAAGAAGTAGAATAAAAATCTATGTCCTAAAACTAGAATAGCGAGAAATAAGAAAGAAAAAGAGTTCGTCGAAAAAGGTCGAAAAAGAAAAATGGTTGAAAAATAAAAGGTGACGGAAAAATAAAAGAAACTTATAAAACTTAAAAACACTTGACTAACCTAACCTTATTACTACAACTAACTTAAAATTATAATCGCAAATTGAGATTACTAATTGGAATGATAATTGATACATAGGTAAAAGGCGTCTAAAAATATTAAAGCTTACAAGTAAAACTATATCCCAAATGGCAATATCTTATAAAGGTACTAAAACTTAAAAAGGCGTCGCAAAATTCTAAAGCACCTAAATCTTAGTCTAAAGAAAAAGCACTTAAGGGATTTTACGGCAAAGCCTAAAAATCTAAAAATAAAAATAACTATGGCAAAAACTATGAGTTAAAAATAAATACGAGCGAAAAATACAAAAATTACGCTAAAACTATTAAAAAGGGACAAAATATAAAAATATACAAAAAGTTGTAAAAAGTACAATTTTTATAAAAATATTATTTTTATATTATTTATTTATTAAAACTATTAATTTTATAAACTAATTAACTAAATAATACAAATAATAAATAAAACTAAATTAATATATTAATTAACTAATAAACCCTAATTAGGGTTTTAATAATAATAATAATTAAAATATACTCCGTAATTAATGCAGTTGCAGTCTGGCGTGTCAGATGGGCTCATGCGATCGCATGAGTCCTAAACAATCCGGCCATGTGATCGCATGGGCTAGGGTTTCGGGCCACAGAGTGGGCTGCTATAGTACCGGACTCGAGTTTTAATTAAATTTTTTTTTCTGTTTTTGCTGTAAAATATAAAATATATTTATTAATTAAATAAAACTTATATTTTTACAAACTAAAAGAAATAGAAATAAAGAAACTTTATAAAACTTAAATATTTACCAAACTCTAAAAAAAAATATTTATATTTTTGTTTTTCTTTTAATATTTTTGAATATTTAAAACGTGTTTTTACAAAAGTGTACTAAAAATAAAAATCTTTATTTTTTCTATATATATTAGCGTTGCGCTTCCGGCTTTTAAGCTAGATTGATTCCCCGGCAGCGGCGCCAAAAATAACTTGATGTTTCGCGAGGTGTATATAAAATACTATTAAATTTTACAAGGAAATACTATTAAATACGATCCAATTTCACACAAGATATTTATTTATTTATAAAATGGATATACTTAAACCTTGCTACAACACTTATAGGCAGTGTACCTAATCGTACAGTAGTGTAGTTTTTAGTAAGTCCGGTTCGTTCCACAGGGAAAATTTTTAAACAAAGCTTAACGTTATATTAGTTTACTTTTATAAAAATACAAATATATATACAAGTAATATTATTATTATAAAGGGGGGTTTTTACCGTTTAATGACCGGTTTGTCGATTTTAAAACTTTAGTCGCAGTTAAAATCAAATGTAAAATATTAAAAATAAATACAAGACTTAAATTAAAGCGTAAAGTAAATAACGATAATGAAATTGCGAATAATAAAAGTGCGATAAAATAAACTTGCGATAATTAAAAAGTACGATAATTAAAAGTGCAATTAAATACAATAACAATAAATAAAAATGAGATAATTAGAAGTGCAATTAAATATAAAATAAAGGAAATTAAATATGAAATATAAGAATTATGCTTATTTAAACTTCCGTAATCATGATGTTTGACGTGTTGATTTTAGTTTTATGCCCATGGGTTAATTGTCCTTTGTCCTGGATTAATATGTCCGTCTGGTTTTTGTCCATAACAGTCCATCAGTCATAAATATAAAGTGCGAGTGTCCTCGTCAAATTATTCTTATACCCGAAGTTAAATATTCCAACTAATTGGGGACTTAAACTGTAACAAGATTTTAATACTTTGTTTAATAATTACACCAGGATGTCGACTGAGTGTAACCCAAGGTTTTAATATTTTGTTATCAATTATAACAAGTGTCCTTGTACATAATTTCACCCCTGTTTTAATTATTCTAGTGGCTATTAATCCATTCCCGTGTTTGGTTAAATGAACGATTATTCGTACATATAAATACCCTGCCCATCGTGTCCGATCGAGTGTAAATGGTTATTTATAGGGACGCCCAATTGTAAATCTTTATATTGACATTAACAAACTATCATTTAGTTAAACAAATATAAAGCCCATTAATAGCCCATAGTCTAATTTCCACAAGTGTCGTTCTTTTATCCAAACCCCAATTATGGTACAAAGCCCAATTACTCAATTTTAGTAATTAGCCCAACATCATGATTACTTCGGATTAAATAAGCATAATAATAACTTAGCTACGAGACATTAAATTAAAAAGGTTGAACATAACTTACAATGATTAAAAATAGCGTAGCGTTACACGGACAGAATTTCGACTTACACCCTTACAATATTCGCTAACATACCCTTATTATTAGAATTAAAATTAAAATTAAAATTAAAATTATAATATATATATATATATATATATATATATATATATATATATATATATATATATATATATATATATTACGTTTGTAAGATAGAGAGATAGGATGGATTTTACGTTCACCAAACTGCGAATTTATAGGCCTGTGAACTGAAAAAGGAGCTCATGCGATCGCTCATGCGATCGCATGAGCTTTGCTCTTCAAGGCCATGCGATCGCATGGCCAGCTAGGGAGGCTCACATTTGGTTGTTTTCTTCTGCCGACGGTTTTATAAATAAATATAATATATTAAAAAATTATAAGAATTATTTAAATATTATATTATATTTATGTGCATAGTTGACTTGTAATTTTTAGTCCGTTGCGTCGAGCGTTGAGAGTTGACTCTGGTCCCGGTTCCGGATTTTCGAACGTCCTTGCGTACAATTTAATATCTTGTACTTTTTGTTTTGAATCTTGTACTCTTGTAATTTTGAGACGTTTCTTATCAATAATTGGAACCTCGTTGATTGTATTTTGTACTTTTGAGCTTTTTGGTCGTTTGCATCTTCAATTCTTCGAATCTGTCTTTTGTCTTCACCTTTTATTTTTTAAACGAATATTACTTGTAAATAGAACAATTGCAACTAAAAGCTTGTCTTTCTTGAGGAATAATGCTATGAATTATATGTTCATTTTTAGCATTATCATAGATCTACGGGCACTAACTCCCCCATACTGGAAAATGGTATGCTTTAGTAGTTTGAGTTATTAATACAGATGGATTTCTATTTTGGGGATATTCTATATGCATTTTGTTAATGTCGGTTACCAGGTGTTCAACATATGAATGATTTTTATGCAGATTGCTATATGCATGCATGATGTTTATGAAAAATGAAAATGAAATCTTGTGGTCTATTAATATTATGTAAATGATTGAGTATAATAACTAATGGACTCACCAACCTTTTGGTTGACACTTTAAAGCATGTTTATTCTCAGGTATGAAAGAAATCTTCCGCTGTGCATTAGCTCATTTTATAGATCTTACTTGGAGTCATTCATGGCATATTTCAAAAGACGTTGCATTCAAGTCGTTGAGTTCAATAGAGATTATTATTAAGTAAATGACATATTAGATCATTTATGGGTTGGATATTACGAAATGGTATGCATATATGTCAAGTTTCGATATAATGAAAGTTTGTCTTTAAAAACGAATACAATTTTGTAAAATGTATCATATAGAGGTCAAATACCTCGCGATGTAATCATATGTTATTGTATTCATCCTTATGGATTAGGACGGGTTGCTTCATGTGGTATCAGAGCGGTGGTCTTAGCGAACCAGGTCTGCATTAGTGTGTCTAACTGATAGTCGTTAGGATGCATTAGTGAGTCTGGACTTCGACCGTGTCTGAATGTCAAAAAGTTTTGCTTATCATTTATTGTCAGAAATTATCTGCTTACCATTCTTAGTCTAGACACGTTTTACTGCATTGATTGCATGAATAGTGTATAGACAAAATTCACATCTTAGTGTATCTGCTAAATCATATCTTAACGTATCTGTTACTGTAAACTTTGCCAGGCACATATTTCGTAAATTCTTCCGTAATCTACGAAATCTTTTGTATTACATATATAGATATTCTTGTTGGGATTTAACAAGTTCCATTATGTATAAAATATTTTGAGAATCAATCAAAAGCGGAAGCATGTAATTACCATTTTAGAACATGTTAATCTTTAACCAATTAAAGTTAAATCCCAAGTAGGATCAAGTTATGAAACATGCTTACAAACTACAAGCAAGAATAAAGAGGTTATACCTTCTCCAAGCTTGTTGATAAGTGATGAAGATGATGATGATGATGAATGGAGCTCCAAAACAATGAAAACTCAAGTTGTTATACCCCAAACTTGTGCACCAACACCCTAGCTTTTGGTTAGGATTTAATTAACACTTGTAACTAGCTTGCAAAAAAATTGAGAACCCCTTTTGAACCCTTGAAACCTACGGCCAGAATCAGCAAGAAAAGGGAAGGAGTGCAGTTTTTTTTGTTGTTGCTAACTTGATGTATTTTGAATGTATGTTAAGTCTCCAAGAAGGCTTCACATGTGCATATGGATATATGGGAAAAAAATGGTCAAAACAACAAGTTCATGAACACTAGAACTCAAACTCCCATGCCACTTCCCACTTAAAAATAAAATAGTTTTCTTTTATGAAATGATTTTATAAAATACATTTTATAAAACTCCCATTTTATTTATTATGTGTACAACATTTATATAAATCTAATTATATAAAGTGTAACATAATTTGATTAATCATTTAACCTATAAATAATTAAATCCATATTATATAAATTAATCCATAATTTATATATATATATACATCAAGTAAAATTTCAGAAAACCATTTTTCTTAAAATTTAATTGTCGCGTATTTGATCAATGATCCAATTGTTAAAATCATAACAATTAGCCACATATTAGCCACATTAATTAAATATGTGGCTTGTTATAGGGTATGACCCGACTTGGATCATAACATATTAGCCACATTAATCAAATATGTCTCTCGGGCATTCGAAAAACCTTCAATCTCCCACTTGCACGAAAAACATAAAAAATTAATGCAAGTGACGGATACCACCTAACTACCGTCCATCACCCCCAATATGTTATGACTATGTGCCATTCAATAACATCATCCCTTTCGAGTGCCATCTCGAATATGAATAGGTGAATTTTTCATCATATCCTTTCGTCCTAGATATCATGTTCAATCCAAGAGACACAGAGTGATCACTCTCTTCTAGATTTAACTTTATCAGGCCTTAGACATCTGACTCTCAGCAATAAGATGGACAAATTCCATCTTGACTACATACGTCCTAAATATATATACCTTGCATTAGACCTGAGCTCTTCCTTATGAACTACCATATTTCAGAATAGCGAAGGAAAGAATCAATGCACAATACTTGGTAAATATCTGAACCCAATATGTATCTCATGTCAGAGGATACAATGATATTCGCCTTTACTCAAGATTACGTGTGATCAACCATAAAGGCTCCATTTAGTAAATCTTGAGAGCGGGTCTTCCAATATTTGTATCCCACAAATATCTATGAACCTTGGTTGCAACCTTACCTCACATTCATCCCGTGAATGTATACCAATCCAAGTTCATAATAGTCTAAACCTCACACTTGTTCCCACAAATGTAATCGACTACGGAATTTAGAATAATTACTTATTCATGGATACAATATGCAAAATAGGAACATGACTCAAGATTAATAAATTAATACCATAATTATATTAATGAGTTTGAACAAATTTTGTTCCGTTACAATACTTAAAATAGATCATGACCAATCACTAGAATATCGAAGCCCTAATGCACAAACATGTCCTGCATGTTTTGCTCCATGTAAGAGCTTCGTGAGAGGATCCGATATATTAAGATCTGTGTGAACTTTGCGAATACATATCTTTCCTTTTTTAACTTTATCCCTTATGTAGTTGAATCTCTGCTCAATGTGATGGGTCTTTTGATGAGCACGAGGTTCCTTGATTTGAGCAATCGCACACTCGTTGTCACAAAATATCTCAAGAGGGTCCTGAATTGAAGGGACTACTCCTAAGTCGTCGATGAATTTCTTCATCCATGCAGCTTCCTGAGCTGCCAATGATGCGGCGATGTACTCCGACTCTGTAGTGGATAAAGCAACAACATCCTGTTTTGAACTCTTCCAAGAGACTGCACCTCCATTTAACGTGAAGACATAACCGGATTGTGATCGAGAATCATCCCGATCAGTTTGGAAACTCACATCCACGTAACCTTTTACAGCGAGTTCCTCCTCACCAGACCCATATATCAGAAACATATCCTTAGTCCTTCTAAGGTATTTCAATATACTTTTGACATCAATCCAATGACTGTTTCCTGGGTTATTCTGGTATCTACTTGTCAGGCTAAGAGCGCATGACACATCCAGTCTAGTGCATATCATTGCATACATGATTGACCCAATGGCATACGCACATGGGACTTTCTTCATTCTCTCCTATTCATCTTTCGTGGTGGGGCACTGAGATGAACTGAGAAGTGTTCCCTTTTGAATAGGTACCAAACCTTTCTTAGAGTTCTCCGTCTTGAACCTTTTCAAGAACTTTTCAATGTATGCACTTTGATTCAAACCTATCAGTTTCTTGGATCTATCCCTGTAGATCCCAATCCCCAAAATGTATTGTGTTTCTCCAAGATCCTTAATGGAGAAGGATTTACTTAACCAAGTTTTAACACCTTGCATTGCCGGAATATCATTCCCAAATAATAATATATCATCCACATATAATACAAGGAACATGATAGTGCTCCCACTAGCTTTCTTGTATACACAAGCTTCGTCACTATTTTTAATGAAGCCAAATTTCTTGGCCTCCTCATTAAAACGATGATTTCACATTCTAGATGCTTGTTTCAATCCGTAGATTGACTTATTTAACTTGCATACCTTTTTAGGACACTTCGGATCAACAAAACCTTCAGGCTGAACCATATATACATCTTCCTCAAGATGTCCATTTAGGAAAGCGGTCTTGACATCCATTTGCCATATTTCATAATCATAATGAGCAGCAATGGCAAGTAATATCCTAATAGACTTTAGCATTGCCACAGGCGAAAAAGTTTCATCATAGTCAACCCCTTGAGTTTGAGTGAAACCTTTTGCTACAAGTCTAGCTTTATATGTATCCAAGTTTCCATGTATGTCGGTTTTCATTTTGAAAAGCCATTTACAATCAACTAGCCTTTAGCCAGTAGGTTGTTCAACAAGTTCCCAAACTTGGTTGTCATACATGGATTGCATCTCAGTGTTCATGGCTTCCTGCCATTTGTCCTTATCAATCCTTGATAAAGCATCTTGGTAGTTTGTTGGTTCATCCAAATCAACCACATAGCAACCATTCATGAGAAACCCATATCTCTCATGAGGATTACTAATCCTACCAGATCTGTGAATGTCTTGTGTACTTTGATCATCCATTTGATCACTCTTAACATTTTCATGTTGAGTGCTAGTGTCAACCAATTTTGTATCATCTACTTGATCTTGAACCTCTTTAAGATCTATCTTCCTTTCACTATTTCCTTCCATTAGGAATTTAGTTTCAAGGAATTCAAGCTTTCGAGCAACAAATACATTTTGCTCGGTTGGATCATAGAAATAGTATCCCATATCATCCTTGGGATATCCTATGAAGATACACTTTGTGGATCGAGCATTCAACTTATTAGGGACGTAACGCTTAGGATAAGCTTCACATCCCCATACCTTTAAGTATGATAGAGATGGAGGTTTTCCAAATCACATCTCATGAGGAGTTCGTTCCACTTTCTTGGTTGGGGCCATATTTAGAATACGAGCCGCGGAGCATAGACAATAACCCCAAAATGATAGAGGTAACGAGCTTCTAGCCATCATAGATCGAACCATATCCATTAGGGTTCGGTTCCTCCTTTCGGATACACCATTAAGCTGTGGTGTCCCGGGTGGAGTAAGTTGCGAGATAATCCCACAGCTTCTAAGATGATCTTGGAAAGCATCGCTTAGGTATTCACCTCCTCTATCGGTACGAAGTACCTTGATTGTCTTGTTGAGTTGATTTTGTACTTCGTTTTGATATTCTTTGAATGCTTCAAAAGTTTCGTCCTTGTGCCTTAATAAATAGACATATCCGAAACGACTGAAGTCATCAATGAAAGTAACAAAGTATTTTTCACCATTCCTAGTCATGGGCTTAAAGGGTCCACATACATCCGAATGTATTAATCCCAATAAGTCCTTAGCCCTTTCATATGTCCCTTTGAAAGGTGCTCTAGTCATTTTTCCTTGTAAACAAGATTCACATACATCAAACGAGTCTAGTTCATTTGATATCAAAAGTCCATTCTTTTGAAGTGTATGCATTCGATTCTTGCTTATGTGACCAAGGCGACAGTGGCATAAGTAGGAATCACTCAAATCCCTTTTGAGTTTCTTGGTGTTTGCATGGAACATTGAGCTATTGTACGATGTGTCATCATGAACCAATTCATAAATACCATTCACAGGCGAAGCCTTGAAATAGAACACATTATCTAAAGAAACATGGATATCATCATTAATGAAATTAATATTAAAACCATATTGTTTCAAACGGGATACAGAAATAATGTTTCGCGATAAATCGGGTGCATACAAAACATTTTTCATAATAAGTTCCAAACCACTTGGAAGCTTTAGAATAAAATCTCCTTGAGCTACTACGTGCACCTTAGCTCCATTTCCCATGTAGAGACTTGATGTTCCCGCTTCTTGTTTACTTCTTTTGAACCCCTGCATAGAATTGCAAATGTGAGTTCCACATCCTGTGTCTAATACCCATGTATTAGAAGAAGTAATACTAAGCTCAATGTATACCATATATACATTACCTGAGGTTTGCCCTGCATCCCTCTTTTCCTTCAACTCCTTTAGGTAGACCGGGCAGTTGCGTTTCCAGTGACCCATTGCACCGCAACCAAAGCACGGATCTTCCTTGGGGTTAGCTTTACCGGCAACCTTTTGCTTTTTGTTCTTGTTGGTTGGAGTAACCATATTTCCCTTTCCCTTACCTTGGTGGGCGGGTCCTTTCCTCTTAGCCGCCTTCGGCTTAGAAGTGTTATTGGTTTTGGACCCGCCTTCATTGATCATAAACATGGGTGAAGCCCTTTTACCCATGCTCGCTTCGGCCGTCTTAAGCATGGCATGTAATTCGCCAATGCTCTTATCCCAACCATTCATATTGTTATTCATTACAAATGTGTCAAACCTTTTTGACAATGAGTTGAGAATAAGGTCTGTGGCTAATTCATTAGACACGTTGCAATTTAGACGGTTCGCTCGATCAATAAGGCTTTTCATCTTAAGGACATAAGTTGAAACGGATTGGGAGTCGTCCATCCGACATGCATGAAACGCTCGAACCGTTTTGAAGCGCTCGACACGAGCTTGTTGAAGGAACATCTCCTTCAACTGTGTGATCATGTCATATGCACTATGATGCTCAAAATCCTTTTGGAGTTCGGGTATCATAATCCCAAGCATGAGGCAACAAACTTGCACCGAATCGGTGCAATATTTCTCCCAATAAGCCATGCCTTCCGCATCATCCTCTTCCGGTTGATTGGGAATGGGGTCTTCCAACACAAACGCCCTATCCTCTAGTTTGAGGACAATTCTTAGATTGCGAAACCAATCCATGAAGTTCGTATGGTTGAATTTTTCCTTTTCGAGGATTGACCTCAACGATAGGTTGTTAAAGTTTATTGGTACGTTTGGAATGTTGTTGTTATTGGCGGCCATCTACAAAATTTAACAAAGTTGTTTAAGTATCAATTTTAATTTAACAATCAATACCCTTTAAATCCAATTGATATTTATTAAATTTTAGAATCCAACGGTAAACCAAATTTAGGTTAGGTGACCTTTATCCCGTCATTTGATTTAGCTAGGTAGTCATTATATGACAATTGCAATCCTTTTGCAACTTCTAAGTTATGGGATCATGCAATCCTTTTGCATGGCATATTTATCCCATCAACGCCTATTTGTTCCTCATGCTTCGGTGACCCTAAGTTCATGATTTCCAAATCAAGTCGTCCTACTTGTGCTAACGTGTAAATTCAACATACAAGTGGTTAGGTGACCTTTATCCCACAAGTGTGCGAAATTCACCTCAATCATATTAGTTTGCTCATAATGGTTAGGTGACCTTTATCCCATTATGAGTTCCCTAATATTTTTAAGTGTTGCACAAAAGGATGGCGTTTAACTTGTTTGCCTTGTTAATAAGGGATTTTAAGTTTTCATTATTTCTAGTTTAAGAAAACTTCTATGCCATACACCAACATGCATTTAGTGTGTGGTACTTATGAAAAACCATTTTCATGTCTTGTAATTAAGCCAATTACTTGATATAAACCATTTTATATATATGATCCTTATCATGTTCTTAATAACCGTTTATTAATGTCCTTTTAGCCATTTTTAATTTAACCAATTAAATTGTCGTTTTGCATGTCGTTTATTAATGTCTAATTTAACCAATTAAATTGCCATTTTGCTTGTTGTTAACTTGTGTGATTAACTTGTAGCATACAAACATACAATCCACAATCATACAATAAACAACCATGCATGCAAAACAAATATGTTCACAATCAAGCCAATTTGGTAAACATTTGTTTAGCCGAAAACAAATGCCACCGGTAAGGGTTTATAACACAAAGTAAGAGATTTCAAAATATCCCACTTAATCTTGCATCCTTCCTTGTGTTCTTCATAGTCACCTACTTGTATCTTCATTTTTACAAAATATATCCTAATACATTTTTCTCTAAAAAATGAAAATACAACCTAATCTATTTTACATGCCAAATATAAAATAAATTACATGACTAAATGAATAATATTACAAACCAATTGAATAAATAATATTACAAACCAAATTGAATGAATAACAAATCAACCAAACATCCAACCAAACACAAGGCCAAGGCTTAGATTGTGAACATTAACATACAACCAAAATATGACCAAATGGAAGAACCCAAAAACCCATTTTGGGTCTCCTAAAATTCGGCCATAATATCAAACCCACCCAAAACCTTTAATTTTTGCATTTTACTTTCATGCATGTACATAAAATGCAAAATATATAGTGAGTTTAATAACCATCTCGAAGCATATTTCAACAACTTCGGCTCTAGATACCATTGTTGGGATTTAACATGTTCTATTATGTATAAAACATTTTGAGAATCAATCAAAAGCAGAAGCATGTAATTACCATTTTAGAACATGTTAATCTTTAACCAATTAAAGTTAAATCCCAATTAGGATCAAGTTATGAAACATGCTTACAAACTAAAAGCAAGAATAAAGAGGTTATACCTTCTCCAAGCTTGTTGATAAGTGATGAAGATGATGATGATGAATGGAGCTCCAAAACAATGAAACCTCAAGTTGTTATACCCCAAACTTGTGCACCAACACCCTAGCTTTTAGTTAGGATTTAATTAACACTTGTAATTAGCTTGCAAAAAAATTGAGAGCCCCTTTTGAACCCTTGAAACCTACGGCCAGAATCAGCAAGAAAAGGGAAGGAATGCAGTTTTTTTGTTGTTGCTAACTTGATGTATTTTGAATGTATGTTAAGTCTCCAAGAAGGCTTCACATGTGCATATGGATATATGGGAAAAAAATGGTCAAAAGCACAAGTTCATGAACACTAGAACTCAAACTCCCATGCCACTTCCCACTTAAAAATAAAATAGTTTTCTTTTATAAAATGATTTTATAAAATACATTTTATAAAACTCCCATTTTATTTATTATGTGTACAATGTCTATATAAATCTAATTATATAAAGTGTAACATAATTTGATTAATCATTTAATCTATAAATAATTAAATCCATATTATATAAATTAATCTATAATTTATATATATATATATATATATATATATATATATATATATATATATATATATATTATATATATATATATATATATATATATATATATATATATATATATATATATATATATATATATATATATATATATATATACATCAAGTAAAATTTCAGAAAACCATTTTTCTTAAAATTCAAGTGTCGCGTATTTGATCAATGATCCAATCGTTAAGATCAAATACAAATAAGGTGTCGGTAAGCTTGTTATAGGGTATGACCCGACTTAGATCTTAACATATTAGCCACATTAATCAAATATGTCTCTCGGGCATTCGAAAAACCTTCAATTCTATGTAGTTATAATATCATCTGACATTCGAAAATCATTTCATATCGAAAAATCCTTTATTCAATCGTACGAAATGGAATTCGCAACTAGTTCAAATTCCTCGGATTCCGACAGCTATTCCGATATGGATTTCCACTCGAACTCCGAAAACTGTGTAACCGGGATGGATCAACCAATTAGCCATCATCAATTCTGAATGAATTGGGGATGGGTTCGTAGTCTACTTAATCATTAGAGACAAGAAGAAGGTGATCCTTTTCATCAACTGAATTCACCTCTTGGCGAAGAACCTAAAGTACTTACCAGCAAACCTGTTTGTAATACCATCTCTCTCATTTCCAGGGTATCTCGTCATGACTATATACTTTCTCAAATTCTAGATTGTATTCATCCGCTCGTCCGAACCACCAATCATCCCGGCATAATAGAAGAAGTCAACGAGCTTCGCACTCGGGTAGTGGATTTGGAGAACATGGTGCAAAATTTACCAGCTTCAGCAACATCACCGGCACTAACAGTACCATCAGTAACAGCACCAGTACCATCAACAATCCATGCCTCAACATCTCATTCTGTACCTCGAGTATAATCATCATTTTACGTATCTTTCTAAATCAATTACCTTCGTTCTTCATGGAGATTATGTAATGTCTAATGTTTTAGAGATTATGTTTTCTTATTTTGACGGTAAACCACATGAGTTTAATTCTATATTAACTCATTAAATCCATGATTACATCTGAAGAAAATATATATGTATATATGTTTTCATAAAGATTGTAATTAAAAAATTCTTGGTACAAAATGTTAATGGTGAAAATATTTTAACGGGTAGGTAATACCCGAGGAATATTTAGATTTCACATTAATAAGTTACACTGTACAATCTTTCAATCTATTTCAACAGTCATTTACTATCCTACTTACATCCACAGATATACGTATCCGTTCACCACAGAATAACCATTTTCATTCAATTTCATATTTGGATTTTGACCTATCAGAATCCAACAAGTGGCATAATGAAGAAAACATTGGACGAAATAAAATTGTTAGAAACAAACAAATTAACTACGAGAAATTCTGTTAAGAAACCACGCTAACAAAATCTTAGCTAACTGTTCCTAGCTAACTGTTAATTCCTTATTACATTTATTTATCACAATTTAATTCTCGCAATTTTATTTATCGTCATTTAATTTCTGTTATTTATTTTACGCACTTTATTTATCGTCATTTAAATACTGTTATTTACGCATTGTAAATATCGGGACACGTATACAATGTTTTGACATATGATATCGATGCATCTATATATATTATTTGGAATAACCATAGACACTCTATATGCGGTAATGATCGAGTTAGCTATACAGGGTTGAGGTTGATTCCAAAATAATATATATACTTTGAGTTATGATCGAGTCTGAGACATGTATTCAATGGGTCACGATACGTATTAATTAATTCAAATATTATATATTAAATTATATATGAATTATTGAACTACTAGCTGTAGACTATTAACCTTGGACAATTAAAATGAACTAAAATATTGATTATAACATATGAAACTAAACATTTCTTCAAGTTTGCCACTTGATTTTGTAGTGACCCGAACTTTTCCATGTTTATATATATTAATTGAGATTGATATTTACATGATTAAATGTTTCCAACATGTTAAGCAATCAAACTTGTTAAGACTTGATTAATTGAAATATGTTTCATATAGACAATTGACCACCCAAGTTGATCGGTGATTCACGAACGTTAAAACTTGTAAAAACTATATGATGACATATATATGGATATATATATATAGTTAACATGATACTATGATAAGAAAACATATCATAAAGTATATTAACAATGAACTACATATGTAAAAACAAGACTACTAACTTAATGATTTTTAAACGAGACATATATGTAACGATTATCGTTGTAAAGACATTTAATGTATATATATATCATATTAAGAGATATTCATACATGATAATATCATGATAATATAATAATTTAAAATCTCATTTGATATTATAAACATTGGGTTAACAACATTTAACAAGATCGTTAACCTAAAGGTTTCAAAACAACACTTACATGTAACGACTAACGGTGACTTAACGACTCAGTTAAAATGTATATACATGTAGTGTTTTAATATGTATTTATACACTTTTGAAAGACTTCAATACACTTATCAAAATACTTCTACTTAACAAAAATGCTTACAATTACATCCTCGTTCAGTTTCATCAACAATTCTACTCGTATGCACCCGTATTCGTACTCGTACAATTCACAGCTTTTAGATGTATGTACTATTGGTATATACACTCCAATGATCAGCTCTTAGCAGCCAATGTGAGTCACCTAACACATGTGGGAACCATCATTTGGCAACTAGCATGAAATATCTCATAAAATTACAAAAATATGAGTAATCATTCATGACTTATTTACATGAAAACAAAATTACATATCCTTTATATCTAATCCATACACCAACGACCAAAAACACCTACAAACACTTTCATTCTTCAATTTTCTTCATCTAATTGATCTCTCTCAAGTTCTATCTTCAAGTTCTAAGTGTTCTTCATAAATTCCAAAAGTTCTAGTTTCATAAAATCAAGAATACTTTCAAGTTTGCTAGCTCACTTCCAATCTTGTAAGGTGATCATCCAACCTCAAGAAATCTTTGTTTCTTACAGTAGGTTATCATTCTAATACAAGGTAATAATCATATTCAAACTTTGGTTCAATTTCTATAACTATAACAATCTTATTTCAAGTGATGATCTTACTTGAACTTGTTTTCGTGTCATGATTCTGCTTCAAGAACTTCGAGCCATCCAAGGATCCATTGAAGCTAGATCCATTTTTCTCTTTTCCAGTAGGTTTATCCAAGGAAATTAAGGTAGTAATGATGTTCATAACATCATTCGATTCATACATATAAAGCTATCTTATTCGAAGGTTTAAACTTGTAATCACTAGAACATAGTTTAGTTAATTCTAAACTTGTTCGCAAACAAAAGTTAATCCTTCTAACTTGACTTTTAAAATCAACTAAACACATGTTCTATATCTATATGATATGCTAACTTAATGATTTAAAACCTGGAAACACGAAAAACACCGTAAAACCGGATTTACGCCGTCGTAGTAACACCGCGGGCTGTTTTGGGTTAGTTAATTAAAAACTATGATAAACTTTGATTTAAAAGTTGTTATTCTGAGAAAATGATTTTTATTATGAACATGAAACTATATCCAAAAATTATGGTTAAACTCAAAGTGGAAGTATGTTTTCTAAAATGGTCATCTAGACGTCGTTCTTTCGACTGAAATGACTACCTTTACAAAAATGACTTGTAACTTATTTTTTCGACTATAAACCTATACTTTTTCTGTTTAGATTCATAAAATAGAGTTTAATATGAAACCATAGCAATTTGATTCACTCAAAACGGATTTAAAATGAAGAAGTTATGGGTAAAACAAGATTGGATAATTTTTCTCATATTAGCTACGTGATAATTGGTAACAAATCTATTCCAACCATAACTTAATCAACTTGTATTGTATATTATGTAATCTTGAGATACCATAGACACGTATACAATGTTTCGACCTATCATGTCGACACATCTATATATATTTCGGAACAACCATAGACACTCTATATGTGAATGTTGGAGTTAGCTATACAGGGTTGAGGTTGATTCCAAAATATATATAGTTTGAGTTGTGATCAATACTGAGATACGTATACACTGGGTCGTGGATTGATTCAAGATAATATTTATCGATTTATTTCTGTACATCTAATTGTGGACAACTAGTTGTAGGTTACTAACGAGGACAGCTGACTTAATAAACTTAAAACATCAAAATATATTAAAAGTGTTGTAAATATATTTTGAACATACTTTGATATATATGTATATATTGTTATAGGTTCGTGAATCAACCAGTGACCAAGTCTTACTTCCCGACGAAGTAAAAATCTGTGAAAGTGAGTTATAGTCCCACTTTTAAAATCTAATATTTTTGGGATGAGAATACATGCAGGTTTTATAAATGATTTACAAAATAGACACAAGTACGTGAAACTACATTCTATGGTTGAATTATCGAAATCGAATATGCCCCTTTTTATTAAGTCTGGTAATCTAAGAATTAGGGAACAGACACCCTAATTGACGCGAATCCTAAAGATAGATCTATCGGGCCCAACAAGCCCCATCCAAAGTACCGGATGCTTTAGTACTTCGAAATTTATATCATATCCGAAGGGTGTCCCGGAATGATGGGGATATTCTTATATATGCATCTTGTTAATGTCGGTTACCAGGTGTTCAATCCATATGAATGACTTTTATCTCTATACATGGGATGTGTATTGAAATATGAAATCTTGTGGTCTATTATTATGATTTGATATATATAGGTTAAACCTATAACTCACCAACATTTTTGTTGACGTTTTAAGCATGTTTATTCTCAGGTGATTATTAAGAGCTTCCGCTGTCGCATACTTAAATAAGGACGAGATTTGGAGTCCATGTTTGTATGATATTGTGTAAAAACTGCATTCAAGAAACTTATTTTGTTGTAACATATTTGTATTGTAAACCATTATGTAATGGTCGTGTGTAAACAGAATATTTTAGATTATCATTATTTGATAATCTACGTAAAGCTTTTTAAACCTTTATTGATGAAATAAAGGTTATGGTTTGTTTTAAAATGAATGCAGTCTTTGAAAAACGTCTCATATAGAGGTCAAAACCTCGCAACGAAATCAATTAATATGGAACGTTTTTAATCAATAAGAACGGGACATTTCAGTTGGTATCAGAGCGTTGGTCTTAGAGAACCAGAAAATTTGCATTAGTGTGTCTTATCGAGTTTGTTAGGATGCATTAGTGAGTCTGGACTTCGACCATGTTTTCTTTAAAAATGATTGCTTAACATTTTTGTTGGAAACTATATATTTTTAACATATGAATATTATGTGATATATTAATCTCTTAACGTGTTTGATATTATGTGATAGATGTCTACCTCTAGAACAAGTCCCATTGACTCACCTAATAATAATGAAGAGTCAAATGTAAATTGGAATGATTCGTGGACTGATTCACAAGTTCCCGAAGAGGAACCGGAAGAAGAATCGGAACCGGAAGAAGAATCGGAACCGGAAGAAGAATCGGAACCGGAAGAAGAAATAGAACCGGTGGGGGAAATAATAAAACGGTTAAGTAAAAGAGAATCATCAACCAACCGACCAAGGTTAATTATGGTCAATGGTGTTTCCGCCAAGGAAGCAAAATATTGGGAGGATTACCAATTCTCCGATGAATCGGATTCCGACGAGAATTCCGATGATGTTATAGAAATTACCCCAACTGAATTTAAAAAGGCAAAAGAAAATAATAAGGGAAAGGGCATAAAAATAGAGAAATCTAATTCCAACCCCGATGAACTTTATATGTATCGTCAACCCCCGAAGTCCTTAAGTTGTAACAATGACCCGGGAACCTCTAAACCACCAAGTTTTTCTAAACCAATGTGGACAACGACGGCTCGTATTAGGGGAACATCATATATCCCTAGAAACTTGGCAAAACGAACCACAACCGAAGAAGAAGAAACAAGCGAGTCGGAATAAGATAGTTGTATTTGTGTGGTGTAATATATGTAATATAGTGTGCTTATGCTTTATGATATATGTAAAAATTGCTTGTATTAATAAGTATTTTTTTTTTTATGAATCTAACTCTTGTCTATTTTATAGTATAAAAACACAAAATGGATAGACAACCCAATATTTTAAGAGACCTACCCGGAGACATGATTGATGAAATCTTGTCTAGAGTCGGTCAGAATTCCTCGGCACAACTATTTAAGGCGAGATCAGTTTGTAAGACATTCGAAGAACGTTCCAAGAATGTCTTGGTTTATAAGAGACTTTCGTTTGAAAGATGGGGGATATCACATTGGGAAACCCATAAGTTACGATGTGTTTACTTTGACGCATATATTGCGGGGAACCCAAATGCTATTTTACGCAACGGGTTAAGAAATTATTTTGACTCAATATATCCGAATATTGGACTTCGTGATTTAGAAAAAGCGGCTAACATGCAACATAAAGAAGCATGTTATGCTTACGGATTAGTAATGTTCGCTTCTCACCAAAGTGAGAACAAGAACATCGGGCTACAACTATTAAACAAAACGTTTCCACAAGTGACGGAGTCGGTAATTGGGGTAAGAAATGAGGTTTTTAGATTATTACGGGACTGTTGGACATTACGTAACCCTCGTCCCTTTGATGACGTTACAACACGCTGTCTTATCAACAGCCATAACGGTTATGTTGCACAAGACCAAGGATGGGAAGTAGTCCTAGTAAAACCAGAATGCATGACTTGTTTCTGGACGTATGAATTACGTGTCTTTTATGCCTTTGCTGAACGACTTGTGTACTAGCTAGAATTGTCTTCACAACTATCTTGTATCAAAGTTATTGTGTGCTATATTTCATGCTTTATGTAAAATAAGCGGTATTGTAAGTTTGTAAAATATTGTATAAAAGTTTGAACGCGAAATATTATTATAATCAGTTTTTCATATAGAATTGTAGTAGTTGAATTGTATATTAGCTACTAAGTATGAACTTAACGGGTAGGTACTACCCGAATTTAAACTTATAAAACGCTAATATGAAGAAAAAGCTTTTATAAATGAGTTCATATTATGCTACGAAATACTATTAACTACTCTTAATATTCTGTATGATTAACTTGTTCCATTTAACTATTTTGAAGGAAATGGCACCGACTACTCGACACACAGTGAATATGAATGAAGAGGAATTCCGTACTTTTCTAGCTTCAAACATAGCCGCAGTACAGGCTGCGCTACATACCAACAATAACCTCGGATCTAGCAGTACAGGAAATCGTGTAGGATGCACCTACAAAGAATTCACTGCCTGCAAACCTTTGGAATTTGATGGAACCGAAGGACCGATCGGATTGAAACGGTGGACCGAGAAGGTCGAATCGGTGTTTGCCATAAGTAAGTGTACTGAAGAGGACAAAGTGAAGTACGCTACGCATACCTTCACAGGTTCTGCGTTAACATGGTGGAATACCTATCTAGAGCAAGTGGGACAAGACGATGCATACGCACTACCGTGGTCAGCATTCAAGCACTTGATGAACGAGAAGTACCGTCCCAGAACCGAGGTCAATAAGCTCAAGACAGAACTTAGAGGGTTACGAACCCAAGGATTTGATATTACCACGTACGAAAGACGATTCACAGAATTGTGCCTATTGTGTCCGGGAGCATTCGAAGATGAGGAAGAGAAGATCGACGCGTTTGTGAAAGGATTACCGGAAAGAATCCAAGAAGATATAAGTTCACACGAGCCCGCCTCTATACAGCAGGCATGTAGAATGGCTCACAAACTAGTGAACCAGATTGAAGAAAGAATTAAAGAACAAACTGCTGAAGAGGCCAATGTGAAGAAAGTCAAAAGAAAGTGGGAGGAAAACGGTGATAAGAATTACCAATACAACAACAACAGCAATTACAACAATAATCGCAACAATTATCCCAACAATCGCAACATCAATCGCAACTACAACAAACGGCCCAACAACAACAACAACAACAACAACAACAACAACAACAACAACAACAGCAGGAACTACAACAATCATCCCAACAACAATAATAACCGCAACAACAACAACAATCAGAAGCAGCTATGCCAAAGGTGTGAAAAGAATCACTCGGGGTTCTGCACCAAATTTTGAAACAAGTGTAAAAGAAATGGTCATAGCGCGGCGAAGTGTGAGGTCTACGGACCAGGGGTTAATAGAACGAAAGGAACAAATGGTGTCGGAACGAGTAATGGCGGAGCAAGTAGTGTCGGAGCAAGTTATGCCAATGTAGTTTGTTATAAATGTGGAAAACCGGGCCACATTATTAGAAATTGCCCGAACCAGGAGAACACGAATGGACAAGGCCGCGGAAGAATTTTCAATATTAATGCGGCAGAGGCACAAGAAGACCCGGAGCTTGTTACGGGTACGTTTCTTATTGACAATAAATCTGCTTACGTTTTATTTGATTCGGGTGCGGATAGAAGCTATATGAGTAGAGATTTTTGTGCTAAATTAAGTTGTCCATTGACGCCTTTGGATAGTAAATTTTTACTCGAATTAGCAAATGGTAAATTAATTTCAGCAGATAATATATGTCGGAATCGAGAAATTAAACTGGTTAGCGAAACATTTAAGATTGATTTGATACCAGTAGAGTTAGGGAGTTTTGATGTGATAATCGGTATGGACTGGTTGAAAGAAGTGAAAGCAGAGATCGTCTGTTACAAAAATGCAATTCGCATTATACGAGAAAAAGGAAAACCCTTAATGGTGTACGGAGAAAAGGGCAACACGAAGCTACATCTTATTAGTAATTTGAAGGCACAAAAACTAATAAGAAAAGGTTGCTATGCTGTTCTAGCACACGTCGAGAAAGTACAAACTGAAGAAAAGAGCATCAATGATGTTCCCATTGCAAAATAATTTCCCGATGTATTTCCGAAAGAATTACCGGGATTACCCCCACATCGATCCGTTGAATTTCAAATAGATCTTGTACCAGGAGCTGCACCAATAGCTCGTGCTCCTTACAGACTCGCACCCAGCGAGATGAAAGAACTGCAAAGCCAATTACAAGAACTTTTAGAGCGTGGTTTCATTCGACCAAGCACATCACCGTGGGGAGCTCCTGTTTTGTTTGTCAAGAAGAAAGATGGTACATTCAGGTTGTGTATCGACTACCGAGAGTTGAACAAACTTACCATCAAGAACCGCTACCCACTACCGAGAATCGACGACTTATTTGATCAACTACAAGGCTCGTCTGTTTATTCAAAGATTGACTTACGTTCCGGGTATCATCAAATGCGGGTGAAAGAAGATGATATTCCAAAGACTGCTTTCAGAACACGTTACGGTCATTACGAGTTTATGGTCATGCCGTTTGGTTTAACTAATGCATCAGCTGTGTTCATGGACCTTATGAACCGAGTGTGTGGACCATACCTTGACAAGTTTGTCATTGTTTTCATTGATGACATACTTATTTACTCAAAGAATGACCAAGAACACGGTGAACATTTGAGAAAGGTGTTAGAAGTATTGAGGAAGGAAGAATTGTACGCTAAGTTTTCAAAGTGTGCATTTTGGTTGGAAGAAGTTCAATTCCTCGGTCACATAGTGAACAAAGAAGGTATTAAGGTGGATCCGGCAAAGATAGAAACTGTTGAAAAGTGGGAAACCCCGAAAACTCCGAAACACATACGCCAGTTTTTAGGATTAGCTGGTTACTACAGAAGGTTCATCCAAGACTTTTCCAGAATAGCAAAACCCTTGACTGCATTAACGCATAAAGGGAAGAAATTTGAATGGAATGATGAACAAGAGAAAGCGTTTCAGTTATTGAAGAAAAAGCTAACTACGGCACCTATAATGTCATTGCCTGAAGGGAATGATGATTTTGTGATTTATTGTGATGCATCAAAGCAAGGTCTCGGTTGTGTATTAATGCAACGAACGAAGGTGATTGCTTATGCGTCTAGACAATTGAAGATTCACGAACAAAATTATACGACACATGATTTGGAATTAGGCGCGGTTGTTTTTGCATTAAAGACTTGGAGACACTACTTATATGGGGTCAAAAGTATTATATATACCGACCACAAAAGTCTTCAACACATATTTAATCAGAAACAACTGAATATGAGGCAGCGTAGGTGGATTGAATTGTTGAATGATTACGACTTTGAGATTCGTTACCACCCGGGGAAGGCAAATGTGGTAGCCGATGCCTTGAGCAGGAAGGACAGAGAACCCATTCGAATAAAATCTATGAATATAATGATTCATAATAACCTTACTACTCAAATAAAGGAGGCGCAACAAGGAGTTTTAAAAGAGGGAAATTTAAAGGATGAAATACCCAAAGGATCGGAGAAGAATCTTAATATTCGGGTAGACGGAACCCGGTATAGGGCTGAAAGGATTTGGGTACCAAAATTTGGAGATATGAGAGAAATGGTACTTAGAGAAGCTCATAAAACCAGATACTCAATACATCCTGGAACGGGGAAGATGTACAAGGATCTCAAGAAACATTTTTGGTGGCCGGGTATGAAAGCCGATGTTGCTAAATACGTAGGAGAATGTTTGACGTGTTCTAAGGTCAAAGCTGAGCATCAGAAACCATCAGTTCTACTTCAACAACCCGAAATCCCGGAATGGAAATGGGAAAACATTACCATGGATTTCATCACTAAATTGCCAAGGACTGCAAGTGGTTTTGATACCATTTGGGTAATAGTTGATCGTCTCACCAAATCAGCACACTTCCTGCCAATAAGAGAAGATGACAAGATGGAGAAGTTAGCACGACTGTATTTGAAGGAAGTCGTCTCCAGACATGGAATACCAATCTCTATTATCTCTGATAGGGATGGCAGATTTATTTCAAGATTCTGGCAGACATTACAGCAAGCATTAGGAACTCGTCTAGACATGAGTACTGCCTATCATCCACAAACTGATGGGCAGAGTGAAAGGACGATACAAACGCTTGAAGACATGCTACGAGCATGTGTTATTGATTTCGGAAACAGTTGGGATCGACATCTACCGTTAGCAGAATTTTCCTACAACAACAGCTACCATTCAAGCATTGAGATGGCGTCGTTTGAAGCACTTTATGGTAGAAAGTGCAGGTCTCCGATTTGTTGGAGTGAAGTGGGGGATAGACAGATTACGGGTCCAGAGATTATACAAGAAACTACCGAGAAGATCATCCAAATTCAACAACGGTTGAAAACCGCCCAAAGTCGACAAAAGAGCTACGCTGACATTAAAAGAAAAGATATAGAGTTTGAAATTGGAGAGATGGTCATGCTTAAAGTTGCACCTTGGAAAGGCGTTGTTCGATTTGGTAAACGAGGGAAATTAAATCCAAGGTATATTAGACCATTCAAGATTATTGATCGTGTCGGACCAGTAGCTTACCGACTTGAATTACCTCAACAACTCGCGGCTGTACATAACACTTTCCACGTCTCGAATTTGAAGAAATGTTTTGCTAAAGAAGATCTCACTATTCCGTTAGATGAAATCCAAATCAACGAAAAACTTCAATTCATCGAAGAACCCGTCGAAATAATGGATCGTGAGGTTAAAAGACTTAAGCAAAACAAGATACCAATTGTTAAGGTTCAATGGAATGCTCGTAGAGGACCCGAGTTCACCTGGGAGCGTGAAGATCAGATGAAGAAGAAATACCCGCATCTATTTCCAGAAGATTCGTCAACACCTTCAACAGCTTAAAATTTCGGGACGAAATTTATTTAACGGGTAGGTACTGTAGTGACCCGAACTTTTCCATGTTTATATATATTAATTGAGATTGATATTTACATGATTAAATGTTTCCAACATGTTAAGCAATCAAACTTGTTAAGACTTGATTAATTGAAATATGTTTCATATAGACAATTGACCACCCAAGTTGATCGGTGATTCACGAACGTTAAAACTTGTAAAAACTATATGATGACATATATATGGATATATATATATAGTTAACATGATACTATGATAAGAAAACATATCATAAAGTATATTAACAATGAACTACATATGTAAAAACAAGACTACTAACTTAATGATTTTTAAACGAGACATATATGTAACGATTATCGTTGTAAAGACATTTAATGTATATATATATCATATTAAGAGATATTCATACATGATAATATCATGATAATATAATAATTTAAAATCTCATTTGATATTATAAACATTGGGTTAACAACATTTAACAAGATCGTTAACCTAAAGGTTTCAAAACAACACTTACATGTAACGACTAACGGTGACTTAACGACTCAGTTAAAATGTATATACATGTAGTGTTTTAATATGTATTTATACACTTTTGAAAGACTTCAATACACTTATCAAAATACTTCTACTTAACAAAAATGCTTACAATTACATCCTCGTTCAGTTTCATCAACAATTCTACTCGTATGCACCCGTATTCGTACTCGTACAATACACAGCTTTTAGATGTATGTACTATTGGTATATACACTCCAATGATCAGCTCTTAGCAGCCCATGTGAGTCACCTAACACATGTGGGAACCATCATTTGGCAACTAGCATGAAATATCTCATAAAATTACAAAAATATGAGTAATCATTCATGACTTATTTACATGAAAACAAAATTACATATCCTTTATATCTAATCCATACACCAACGACGAAAAACACCTACAAACACTTTCATTCTTCAATTTTCTTCATCTAATTGATCTCTCTCAAGTTCTATCTTCAAGTTCTAAGTGTTCTTCATAAATTCCAAAAGTTCTAGTTTCATAAAATCAAGAATACTTTCAAGTTTGCTAGCTCACTTCCAATCTTGTAAGGTGATCATCCAACCTCAAGAAATCTTTGTTTCTTACAGTAGGTTATCATTCTAATACAAGGTAATAATCATATTCAAACTTTGGTTCAATTTCTATAACTATAACAATCTTATTTCAAGTGATGATCTTACTTGAACTTGTTTTCGTGTCATGATTCTGCTTCAAGAACTTCGAGCCATCCAAGGATCCATTGAAGCTAGATCCATTTTTCTCTTTTCCAGTAGGTTTATCCAAGGAAATTAAGGTAGTAATGATGTTCATAACATCATTCGATTCATACATATAAAGCTATCTTATTCGAAGGTTTAAACTTGTAATCACTAGAACATAGTTTAGTTAATTCTAAACTTGTTCGAAAACAAAAGTTAATCCTTCTAACTTGACTTTTAAAATCAACTAAACACATGTTCTATATCTATATGATATGCTAACTTAATGATTTAAAACCTGGAAACACGAAAAACACCGTAAAACCGGATTTACGCCGTCGTAGTAACACCGCGGGCTGTTTTGGGTTAGTTAATTAAAAACTATGATAAACTTTGATTTAAAAGTTGTTATTCTGAGAAAATGATTTTTATTATGAACATGAAACTATATCCAAAAATTATGGTTAAACTCAAAGTGGAACTATGTTTTCTAAAATGGTCATCTAGACGTCGTTCTTTCGACTGAAATGACTACCTTTACAAAAACGACTTGTAACTTATTTTTCCGACTATAAACCTATACTTTTTCTGTTTAGATTCATAAAATAGAGTTTAATATGAAACCATAGCAATTTGATTCACTCAAAACGGATTTAAAATGAAGAAGTTATGGGTAAAACAAGATTGGATAATTTTTCTCATATTAGCTACGTGATAATTGGTAACAAATCTATTCCAACCATAACTTAATCAACTTGTATTGTATATTATGTAATCTTGAGATACCATAGACACGTATACAATGTTTCGACCTATCATGTCGACACATCTATATATATTTCGGAACAACCATAGACACTCTATATGTGAATGTTGGAGTTAGCTATACAGGGTTGAGGTTGATTCCAAAATATATATAGTTTGAGTTGTGATCAATACTGAGATACGTATACACTGGGTCGTGGATTGATTCAAGATAATATTTATCGATTTATTTCTGTACATCTAATTGTGGACAACTAGTTGTAGGTTACTAACGAGGACAGTTGACTTAATAAACTTAAAACATCAAAATATATTAAAAGTGTTGTAAATATATTTTGAACATACTTTGATATATATGTATATATTGTTATAGGTTCGTGAATCAACCAGTGACCAAGTCTTACTTCCCGACGAAGTAAAAATCTGTGAAAGTGAGTTATAGTCCCACTTTTAAAATCTAATATTTTTGGGATGAGAATACATGCAGGTTTTATAAATGATTTACAAAATAGACACAAGTACGTGAAACTACATTCTATGGTTGAATTATCGAAATCGAATATGCCCCTTTTTATTAAGTCTGGTAATCTAAGAATTAGGGAACAGACACCCTAATTGACGCGAATCCTAAAGATAGATCTATCGGGCCCAACAAGCCCCATCCAAAGTACCGGATGCTTTAGTACTTCGAAATTTATATCATATCCGAAGGGTGTCCCGGAATGATGGGGATATTCTTATATATGCATCTTGTTAATGTCGGTTACCAGGTGTTCAATCCATATGAATGACTTTTATCTCTATGCATGGGATGTGTATTGAAATATGAAATCTTGTGGTCTATTATTATGATTTGATATATATAGGTTAAACCTATAACTCACCAACATTTTTGTTGACGTTTTAAGCATGTTTATTCTCAGGTGATTATTAAGAGCTTCCGCTGTCGCATACTTAAATAAGGACGAGATTTGGAGTCCATGTTTGTATGATATTGTGTAAAAACTGCATTCAAGAAACTTATTTTGTTGTAACATATTTGTATTGTAAACCATTATGTAATGGTCGTGTGTAAACAGAATATTTTAGATTATCATTATTTGATAATCTACGTAAAGCTTTTTAAACCTTTATTGATGAAATAAAGGTTATGGTTTGTTTTAAAATGAATGCAGTCTTTGAAAAACGTCTCATATAGAGGTCAAAACCTCGCAACGAAATCAATTAATATGGAACGTTTTTAATCAATAAGAACGGGACATTTCAGATTTCAACTTAAACCTCATTTGTATCTTGACGATTACAATCTGCGTTCAAACCTTTCATGATTCTTGAAAACACCTCAATCAAGAGGATGAACCAACTGCACTTCATCTACAGAAAGAAATATTTATGCATATAGTTATGCACATGAAAAACTCTTGAAACCTGAGTAAACGCTTAACACGTATTTGTGCTAGCTCCTTTGGCGTTGTTATTACCGAAAATAACTTTTCAATCACTTTCCAAAGTAGTCAATTTTGTCACAGCTTCAGCAAATCAATTTTGACTTTTTATTCGAATAAACTCTATTACAATCTTGACATATAAGTTTGCCTTTCGTCATTGTTACCGGTAAACTGTTTATATTTCATTGGCTTAATTCGCTCCGAAGAACCATTATAATTGTTCATTAAAACCCTATCATATACTCATCCGTATCTTGTAACGAGAATTCCCATACCAATTACCAGGAATCGGCAATCAGTATTTAGAATCTCGCAGCATTTCTACGTCAACAGTTATATGTATACATATAACCATTATCTCTTAGAATTATGATCTTCCATTCTGAAACTCTGAAAAGCACCCAGTCTACGAATCAATACTCCAAATTTTAAAAAAATTGCTGATGAAGCAGCAAAAACTGTAAACGACCTTAACCATCAGAAGTTTGATGATAAAGAATAGTATGTTGGAAAAATTCAGAAAAGTAGGAACTGGAAACCAAATTGAGCAAACCATAAAGGAAGCCGTGGACAAATCACAAAGGTTAAATCTGCCTTCAAAGAATCCAAAAGATTCAGTATCTGCTGAAGTCGTTAACAAATACCTTGCTCCTGACTCTACATTTTTACGGACAAATCTTCTTCATCATCCATTGATATTAGAAAATTCTAAAATATTATCGTATCTTTCATTATGAATATCCTCAATATTTCTGGAGAAATCTTCATAACTATTCTGATCCGATATTAATTACATCTCCGCATTATCTGTATTACATCATAAAAGAAACTGTTTTAGTTTCTAAATTTCTGAAAAATTCATGTTTAAATTATGAATGTTTTTGAAGTAGTGTTGGAAACTGATGCACGAGTTAGTATAATATAATGACACTTGATCAACGTGATTATATTACAGTAAGTCATGCTGAGTTTCTAATGAAACATGATGATTCACAGACCATACCGTCATCATGTGCCATGTTACACGACTCTTGCATTCTACTTGATCTCTAATTATAACGTATTTCTTGATAGTTCTATCTTTTCTATTGAAATCGGGTAATATAACCAATCAAGATCATGCTATTACAATTTCTCTCTCAGAACATTAGCCATATTCATTTGAAACTCCATATCTACGAATTCTGGACCATTATTCGCCTTACTTAAGGTCGGAAAGAGAAAACAAAAGCATAGAGCTTCCAAATATAAATAGGAGTATAAATCACAGCAAATAGAGAAATCATTAACCGAGGATGTCAATAAATATGAAAAGGAAGATGCAAGGAAGGATTATGAAAACCACTACCAGCGAAGTAGAAGTAAACAGATTCCTCCGGTGGGAGTTGGAAAAGAAGAATGATTGTTGCGATAGTCAGAATGAAGTCAAGGATTAGAACTGGATTAAGTATTTTCACAATCTTTTGGAAGTATGAATTAAGAAAGAAAGTATCGGGTTGGTGAAAATAATAGAATAGGAGAGATGAATTTATAGCAAAATATCAAATATAGCAATCGAGACAGTTGACCGCATTAAATCCTAATTTCCTTAATTACTGAAGAATCAAATCTTATACAGATTTTGAAAGATTATCTTTAAATTCCTTGAATTTTAGAAATCAATCATGACTACGTCAAAAGTTAAGACGAACAGTTATTTTCTCATCTCAGTCTTTTGTGACAGCTTCACCCGTACACTTCACATAATCAAATCGTTTTATCTATATTGATCAATAATGATAAAACTCTATTTGTCAACTCATATTTATCATGAAAACATTTTTATTGTTAGCCATGACGACCACACTCAAATTTCGGGACGAAATTTCTTTAACGGGTAGGTACTGTGACAACCCGGAAAATTTCGACTAATTTTAAACCAAACTCTATATACGATTTAATATTTTTGACAAAATAAGCAAAGTCTGATAGGTTGAGTCTCAAAAATTTTGAACTATTTCATATATTCATTTGACCTTCGATGGTTCTCGACGATTCATGAACGACTAGTTGTAAATAGATGCATATATATTTTAAATAAATGTATATATATATATATATATATATATATATATATATATATATATATATATATATATATATATATATATATATATATATATATATATATATATTACAATAATTTGAAAAATATAATATGATTTAGTGATCTTGTGAATTAAATATAAAAATATGATATTATGATAATTATTATTTAAAACACATCTATATATATAAATAAAGTATAGTAAACATATATTTTAGTGATTTTTAATCTATTTAGAAAACGATAGAAACACTCGAATATCATTCAATCGATATTAGACAAATTAAAAATGAACTTATATGATGTAAAAATAAATGGTGATCCGAAAATGAGTTCTATAAATTTTAGGCTTATTAAAAATGTATTTAGGAGCTATTTATTAAATTTTAACACTTTTTATATTTTACCTGGGATTGAGCGCGGACAGTGATGTAATTTTTATTTAATAGTTAATGATTGAATTTTTTATCATACATAAATAAATAAAGTTAATTACTATAAAAATTTGGGAATTTTTTTGGTATACTTTTATCCGCCACCAATCTACAACGAAGCACGATATCACACTCCGTGTAGAGTGTCGTTAGATAATGTTAAACTATAAGGCTGCTAATGAATCACACGTTTTTCATTTGATGTTATAATCATTAAGTAGATTAGTTACTTTATCGACATATTTTGTTGTATTTGATTGTTGTTTTCCTTGACTATTAATCCCACTTGTTGCTTTCTCTCTATATACTACTCCCACTTGTTAAACTTGAGACAAATCCATGCAACACCTCGTTTATTACTACCACTACTCTCTATTTCTATTTTGAATGGCTTAAATCCACATCTTCTTCTTCTCTAACACCACAACATTACACAACCTTCTCTGATCATCCCTTCCTACTAAGTACTTACTATTGTCGTCTGCTTGTGATTCTGTTTCTATATTTTTAAAAAGATCAAGAACACACCCTTGTTACAACTCTTTCTCGTCTTCTGTTCTAAGATCGTCTACAACCACCTCAATCAAAACCACCATCACCTACACCTCAAACCCACTCGATCTTCTATGTTATTTTTGTTTTCATTCAAGCATTCCAACAGCAAACCCATTTAAATAGCCCGCCATCTTTCTCACCTTAAATCACTTCTACTCCTCTTATAACCAAGACACATACATATGCAAATATATTCTGCTCATATTCGATTATCAACCAAAAACACCCCATGTGATAAAACCCATATAACCACTAGTGTTTTACTTTGTTGTTACGATCAAACTCAACCCCAACATCGAATAACTGATACTGCTACATTATTTCTCCAATGCTTTAATCAACATCACCAAATCTGTCTTGCTCCTCTCGTTTACCAATGTGAGAACATCCAGCATAATGTAGTTTCCACTTTTCTATTATTCGAAACACTATCGTTTCAGGTTCATATCCCAACATCGAAACCCATAACTTCAACAACTATCATTTATTAAATACCATCGATCACCACTGCATAAGCTACGGCTGCTATACTCCCTTTTGTTTTATATCGCAAACACACCACCATGCCACCCCAATCTCCTTTATCTCTCTCTCTTCATGAACCATGATCAAACCACCACCAACAAATCGTGTAAACTTCAGCTGCCATTTTCTTTTTGCCACAGCTCCCGTTCTCCTTTTCTTCTTCACTACTCTATCGAGTAATTTAAAACAGTAAATTGGGTCGATTATGCTTTCTCAACTTGGATATATTTAATATTAATTTATAGCATATTATCAAGTATTTACATATGGAACAAGTTGCAACTTCATGGCCTACATAAATAAAGTACCATGAATGTTTGGTTGCTTTATAGATATTTTTTTCTTGGCCGAATCACAGCAAATGTTCAGAGTTATTTAAACAAACATGGGTCAAGAGCTCTTATATTGAGGTTGGGCAGAGAGTTTTTACTTTCCATTGGGCCATTGTGACAACTCGTAAATTTCCGGCAAAATTTAAACAAAAAACTTTATATGATTTCATTTAACCTCGACTAATTCCGACGATTCACGAACAATTATTTGTAAATAATTACGCATTAATTTGATATATTAATATTATTATTATTAATATCCTTTTTAAAGAAGATAGCAATAATTAATATCTTTATTATCAGTATTGTTATTATGAATAAAAAATATTCACAAATATTCTTGGAAAAGTAGTAAATCAATTTGTTTATTTTAAAAAAAAAATAAAAAAAATCCTTAAAATAAATGATTTTTTAATAAAATAAATAAATAAATAAATAAATAAATAAATAAATAAATTACTTTTTAATTAAAAATTATAATGGAAAATTACTTTTATTATTTTATTTTGTGCATTATCCCATGACCTAACATTTAATACTTTTGAATTTTAAAATCCCATTAAAAATTAAAATATTTCTTTTTCTTTTAATTATTTTATTATTTTTACCTAATTTTTTCAAGTATAAATACCCCTCATTTCTCATTCAAACTCACACCAAAATTTATCTCATTCTCTCTTTGAAGAATTACTACTAGTAAGTATTCTTTTCTTACTTTTTACTTTTTACTTTTTACTTTTACTTTTTACTTTTTACTTTTTACTATTTACTTCGGTTTATTATTTTTTTCCGAAACATGTAAATAATGTTATAAATTATATGCAATTAAAATTAAAATAAATAACATGTTATAATTAGTAATATATGTTACTAAAAATTATAAAAGTATTTTTATGAATTAATATATAGGATTTATAATTAAAATCGACTTAATGAATATATATGTATATACGCACCTAACGTGAAGGTTATAATTAAAGATAGCGTACAAAGACTACAAACATCACCGCTACTTGTGGCCTAGGGTGATCCATGTTACCATTATGGGACGCTTGTGGATCTCGAATGCCAAGACTTAGATTCTGGTCAAGAGATCCTGGGCCGCTCGGTAACAATAGATCATTCGAGTGACTTGCATGTTAGCGACGAAGTTTGGGCGAGATTGTACAACATCTTTGTTAAGAATTATAACCCGGACATTCTTAAACTAGAAGCTTACTATAAGTGGAAGTTTTTCATAAATAGTAGGTTTCCAAAAATAGAAACTTTTGAGAAATAGGAACATTTCTCGAAAACCGTCACGGTCAATATAGTTGCTATATTAATAAACATACTTTATGTCAAGTTAGACATTAACTAATCAAACGTTATACCTCAAGGTTGATATCCAGATCACTTACTTGCTTTACTTTCCTTCTTGCGTGGAATACTTCAACTGCTATTTAATGTGAGTTCATCTGCTCCCTTTTTATATATTTTTGGGCTGATAATACATGCGCAACTTTTACAACTGTTTTACACGTATCAACTATTAAACTATGATATGTTGGGCTATGACCAGCAAGTCCCCAACCGACAAGTATAAACGATAACTTGTACAGGGCAAACTTGAAAGTCTAGTCTAAATATCAGTACCAACTATTAAACTGTGATATGTTGGGCTATGACCAGCAAGTCCCCAACCGATAAGTATAAACGATAACTTGTACGGGGCAAACTTGAAAGTCTAGTCTAAATATCAGTACCAACTGTTAAAACTATGCTATACCCGGCTATGTCCGACTAAGTCCCTACAGTGATATTTTTAATTGCTGCGGCATTCTTAATTATTGGGGATAGGCCTATCGGGAGTAACGTCCCCGATACATTTGACTAAGTCTTTGTATTACTTGATAATGAAATTAAACGACAAGGACAGAACAACTTGTCACGGGGCAAACAACGTTTAGTCTAAATATGACGCACTGGCATAACTTTTTGATCCTGTGGGAGATCAACTTGACTGGATCTAAGTGATCTACTTATGAAAACAAATCTTGTGATCTAACACTATTACTGAAATCATTATTTATGACAAACCTATGAACTCACTCAACCTCGTGTTGACTTTTTAAGCATGTTTATTCTCAGGTACTTAAATATTGCTTTCGCTGTATATCTACTGCTTTGATGATGATTGCTTGCTATGCTTGGAGTCTTCATTACATATCATATTAATTAAAGACATATTTATCTTCCGCTGCAAAACTCAACAAAACTCTCATGTAGAGTTGTTCTCGTTTATACAACTGTGATTTGATATAATTAGTTACAATTACCCCAGGCCCTATCTGGAGGATGTGACAGATTGGTATCAGAGCAGGTTGTTGTAGAGAACCAGGATTGCATTTTATGTGTGCCTTATACAATTAGGTACCTTAGCAATGTAGGACTACAACTATCCTTGACCATAGTTCCTTTACTTGTTGCCTTTAACTGTTAAATGCTACACTATACTTTAGAACTTTACTTATCTTAGAATGCCGAGTATTATCCAATTACGCCACCACATTTAAATGCGACACCATGATTTCTGAAATTCTTGACATTCCTATGTCATCTATCATGGTTTTGTGTATTACATATGTATTACATGAAATATTATCCATGATTTTTGAACTCCTATAATTGTTACTATTCATAATCAAACGTATATAACTCCCTGTTATATCACGTACCTATATGCCTTATACCTTTATGCATCGGTTTGCGAATCGAAAAATGTCATTGGGTTATCACAGTATACGAATTGAAAGTCTTTAATCAAAGATTATTAGATTACATACTTATCATTTTATAATCTCGACACGTCATACTGCCATTATTGGAGTATAGACAAATCATATCTTATCATATCTATCCCAATAGACCTTGTCTACCACTTTTTTTAAATTTCCTCCGTAAATTACGGAAATCTTTTTGCTACAAATACGTATTCAAGGAGACGAATATATCATTCAGTATTCAATACCCATTTCATATCAAACCCTATTCCAAACACATAATATGAATTTCTCGAACTCCTGGAGCTCCAACGGTAGCGTAACCAGAACAAACGAACCAATCAGCCATCATCTATTCTGGATGAATTGGGGATAGGTTCGTAGCTGACTCAATCAATGGAGGCAAGAGGAAGGTGATCCCTTCCACCAACCAAATTCACCTCTTGGCGAAGAACCTGAAGCCCTTACCGGCGAACCAGTTCGGAACACCCTTTTCTCTCTCCTTTCCAGGGTATCCCGTCACGAATATATAATATTGAAGATTTTAGATCTTATTCACCCCCTTGTTCCAACCGCCAATCATCCCGGAATGGTAGAAGAAGTCAACGAGCTTCGCGCTCGAGTGGTGGCACTGGAGAATACGATGCGATATCTACAAGCAATAGCTGCACCAGCAGCATAACCAGTACCATCAACATCACAACCAACAGCATCAGCTTCATCAACAACAACATCCGCATCCCACGCCTCAACATCACACTCAGTACCTCAAACATCAACATCATACGCCCATAGATACCAAGGAATATTAGTAATAATGAGCTAAGATGTATTGACTCATTCTTCGTGAAGAATTATATATGTATACCTTATATATATATGATTTGGAACAATAATAAATCTTGTCGTACTAAGCAATTACGTGTGAATCTCAACTAGTATGTACTACTTGGTTAATTCATATCACTAATATGCTATGATGTACACCCTTCGTTAATGACTTAACAATTGCTAATCACTGCTTCAACACAATAAACTCAATTTCATAATAAATCAAGTGTAACGATGAATGTATTGATTCATAACTTCATTAGCGAAATATTTCGTGACAATTATGAAATCTCTAAAGGTTTTGGAGATTATTCATTCTCGTTTCAACCGTAAATCAAGTGAGTTTAATATTATATTAAATCCATGATTACATCTGAAGGAAAATATATATGTATGTATATTTTCATAAAGACTGTAATTAAAACTCTTTTGTACAAACTGTTAATTGTGAAAATATTTTAACAGGTAGGTAATACCCTAGAAATATTTATATCTCACATTAATATATTACATTGTACATTTTTCAATTCTGATTCTCATGAATTGTATTCATTCATATTCTATGATGAATTATCATATCAAACCACTGAAATTATCATTCATTACTTTTAAAATCAATAACGCCTATTCGTTAACCATTAGATCCGTTGACGATTACAATCAGCATGTAATCATCTAAAAATAAAATTTCTTGAAACCATTGATAACCGAAGATTCAAATATGGTTGCATTAAATGCAGAGGAAACATTGTAGAAGGTCTTAAGGGCCAAAACTTTGATGATAAAGAATGGTATAAGCTCAGATTTGGGACTGGAAAATGGATTGAGCAAAGTATGAAGGAGGCTATGGACAAATCACAAAGATTAAACCTGCCTTCAAAGAATCCAAACGATTCAGTATCTGCTGAAGTCATCAATGAATACCTTGCCCCTGACTCTAAACCTTTACGGACAAATCTTCTTTATCATCCTTCGATCTTAGAAATTCTAAGATATCACCGTATCTTTCATTATAAATATCCTCTATATTTCTGAAGATATCTTTATAACGATTCTTGTCCGCAATTAATTATCTCTTTGCGATAACTTTATCACATCATAAAGAAACTGTTTTAGTTTCTATATTCAAGTTTAAATTATAAATGTTTTGAAGAAGTGTTGGGAATTGAAGCATGAGTTAGTATAATATAATGACGTCAGGCCAACGTGATTATATTACAGTAAGTCATGCTAAATTTTTAATGGAAGATGATGATTCATAGACTTTATAATCATCATTTGCCATGTTACACGACTCTTACATTTAAACTCTAAAACATATCAAGAAAATATTTTTCTTGATAGTTTTATCTTTCCGGATATTCCGGTAATTTGACAAATCAAATCGTGCTATTACCTTTCCTTCTGCTTTGTATATTATGATCATTCGAAACTTCATACCTACAAATTCTGGACCATTACTCGCTTTACTTAGAGTCGAGAGGAGAATAAAAAGGCAAAGAGCTCCGACATATAAGGGAAAATATAAAGCCCGATAACAACACTGAAATTACAAATCGTGTATATCAATGCGTATAGCAATATAAAGACACGGGAGAACTAAAAACACAATAAATCCTAGAGCATAATAGAAGTAAACAGACTCCTCTGGTGGGAGTTGGAAAAGAAGGAAGATTGTGGCAATAACCAATATAAGGTCAAGAACAAGAACTGGATTGAGCATATTAATAAATCTTTTGGAAGTATGAATTGAGGAAGAAAGTATAGAAGTTGTGAAGATAATGAAACAGAAGAAGCTAATTTATAGCGAAATTCCAGACACAGCAATCGAGGCAATTCACCGCATTTAATTTAAGAAAATCCTAATTTCCTTAATTACCGGAGAATCAAATCTTCTAAAGATTATGAAGATTTCTTTAAATCCCTAATTCCAGAAATCAACTTTAACTATATCAAAAGTTAAGGCGAACATTTAATTTCCTCATTTCAATCTTTTACGATAGCTTCGTTTATACTCTTCTTGTAATCGAATCATATCATTCCATATTACCCAATATTGGTAAAACTCTATTTCCCAACTCATATTCATCATTAAGATGTTCCTGTTGTAAACAATGACTATCTCTATCAAATATCGTGACCTTGATTTTCATGAACTCCTTTCTATTTTGTCTACCCTAATATTATGGCATAAACACTCAAGGTTTATATAAGCTTACTATTATTCATAACACATTTCATGTGTATTGAAATGCTTGAATGACGTCATCATCTCCTTCTGAGGAAACCTAATCAATGACACTCTTGTTAAATCCTTTAGATAACCTCCGCATTAATAATAAAATGCACTTTGTAAAATTTATGGATTCGTATGATTTAAACTCTTGAAACAAAACAATAATCTATCAGTTGGAATTTACGCAAGGCCCCGAGTATACCTGGGAACGTGAAGACCAAATAAAACGAAAATATCCTCACCTGTTTACAAACAACGCCAACTGATGGCAACAACTAAATTTCGGGACGAAATTTCTATTAACAGGGGGATACTGTGACAACCCGTAAATTTCCGGCAAAATTTAAACAAAAAACTTTATATGATTTCATTTAACCTCGACTAATTCCGACGATTCAAGAACAATTATTTGTAAATAATTACGCATTAATTTGATATATTAATATTATTATTATTAATATCCTTTTTAAACAAGATATCAATAATTAATATCTTTATTATCAGTATTGTTATTATGAATAAAAAAATATTGACAAATATTCTTGGAAAAGTAGTAAATCAATTTGTTTATTTTAAAAAAAAAATAAAAATAAAAATCCTCAAAATAAATGATTTTTTAATAAAATAAATAAATAAATAAATAAATAAATAAATAAATTACTTTTTAATTAAAAATTATAATGGAAAATTACTTTTATTATTTTATTTTGTGCATTATCCCATGACCTAACATTTAA
Source organism: Rutidosis leptorrhynchoides (assembly GCF_046630445.1). NCBI lineage: Eukaryota > Viridiplantae > Streptophyta > Magnoliopsida > Asterales > Asteraceae > Rutidosis > Rutidosis leptorrhynchoides. Next base: position 206,066,354 of record NC_092338.1, on the reverse strand, counting down.
TACTTTTGAATTTTAAAATCCCATTAAAAATTAAAATATTTCTTTTTCTTTTAATTATTTTATTCTTTTTACCTAATTTTTTCAAGTATAAATACCCCTCATTTCTCATTCAAACTCACACCAAAATTTCTCTCATTCTCTCTTTGAGGAATTATTACTAGTAAGTATTCTTTTCTTACTTTTTACTTTTTACTTTTTACTTTTACGTTTTACTTTTTACTTTTTACTATTTACTTCGGTTTATTATTTTTTTTACCGAAACATGTAAATAATGTTATAAATTATATGCAATTAAAATTAAAATAAATAACATGTTATAATTAGTAATATATGTTACTAAAAATTATAAAAGTATTTTTATGAATTAATATATAGGATTTATAATTAAAATCGACTTAATGAATATATATGTATATACGCACCTAACGTGAAGGTTATAATTAAAGATAGCATACAAAGACTACAAACATCACTGCTACTTGTGGCCTAGGGTGATCCTTCTTACCATTATGGGACGCTTGTGGATCTCGAATGCCAAGACTTAGATTCTGGTCAAGAGATCCTGGGCCGCTCGGTAACAATAGATCATTCGAGTGACTTGCATGTTAGCGACGAAGTTTGGGCGAGATTGTACAACATCTTTGTTAAGAATTATAACCCGGACATTCTTAAACTAGAAGCTTACTATAAGTGGAAGTTTTTCATAAATAGTAGGTTTCCAAAAATAGAAACTTTTGAGAAATAGGAACATTTCTCGAAAACCGTCACGGTCAATATAGTTGCTATATTAATAAACATACTTTATGTCAAGTTAGACATTAACTAATCAAACCTTATACCTCAAGGTTGATATCCAGATCACTTACTTGCTTTACTTTCCTTCTTGCGTGGAATACTTCAACTGCTATTTAATGTTAGTTCATCTGCTCCCTTTTTATATATTTTTGGGCTGAGAATACATGCGCAACTTTTACAACTGTTTTACACGTATCAACTATTAAACTGTGATATGTTGGGCTATGACCAGCAAGTGCCCAACCGACAAGTATAAACGATAACTTGTACGGGGCAAACTTGAAAGTCTAGTCTAAATATCAGTACCAACTATTAAACTGTGATATGTTGGGCTATGACCAGCAAGTCCCCAACAGATAAGTATAAACGATAACTTGTACGGGGCAAACTTGAAAGTCTAGTCTAAATATCAGTACCAACTGTTAAAACTATGCTATACCCGGCTATGTCCGACTAAGTCCCTACAGTGATATTTTTAATTGTTGCGGCATTCTTAATTATTGGGGATAGGCCTATCGGGAGTAACGTCCCTGATACATTTGACTAAGTCTTTGTATTACTTGATAATGAAATTAAACGACAAGGACAGAACAACTTGTCACGGGGCAAACAACGTTTAGTCTAAATATCACACACTGACATAACTTTTTGATCCTGCGGGAGATCAACTTGACTGGATCTAAGTGATCTACTTATGAAAACAAATCTTGTGATCTAACACTATTACTGAAATCATTATTTATGACAAACCTATGAACTCACTCAACCTCGTGTTGACTTTTTAAGCATGTTTATTCTCAGGTACTTAAATATTGCTTTCACTGTATATCTACTGCTTTGATGATGATTGCTTGCTATGCTTGGAGTCTTCATTACATATCAAATCAATTAAAGACATATTTATCTTCCGCTACAAAACTCAACAAAACTCTCATGTAGAGTCGTTCTCGTTTATACAACTGTAATTTGATATAATTAGTCACAATTATCCCAGGCCCTATCTGGAGGATGTGACAGCCATGAACATAATTTGTTGTTGGGCTAAGTATGTAATCTGTTCTTGTTGCTGTACGAACTAAAACATCTGCAAAAATTCGCTTCTGTTGTTGCTCTCCTCAATTCACTTACTAGACTGTTACAGAAAGGATAGTTATAGCGATTGAATAACAAAGTTGATGACTATGATAATTAATAGATGATGAACGTTGATGATATGGAAATGGTGATACATTAGATGATTGGATAATAGATTAAGTGGTGATTATAAAGTGATAAATATGATGAATAGGGTGATACATGAAATAATAAAGGTGATGATGATGATTAAAAATAATAGTGATGATAATGATTATGATCATGATATGATTATGATTATGATTAGGATTTGATTATGATATGATGATGATGCCTATGATATCATGATAATAGAGAGGATTATGATATTAGAAAGATGATGATATTAGATCGTGATAATAATGATGAAATGATAAGTGTTTGAAGAAGATGAATTAGTTAATTATGCGGGTTAATACCAAAACAAATCGTTGGTTCATTGGTCTAAAGGTGTTGTTTGGGTTAGTGGGACGTCGCGGGTTCAAACCCGGACTTGGGATTTTTTTTAGGACAACTCTTTTGAGGTAGTCACTTATCTATTCATTTATTAATATTATCATATTATTATTATTATTATTATTATTATTATTATTATTATTATTATTATTATTATTATTATTATTATTATTATTATTATTATAAGTATTAACATATAACATTTTATTATTTGTATTATCACTATTTTAGTATTATTATAATTATTTTTTTAACAAACAAAAGATACTCATATAAAAATATGTTTTACTACATATATCATGACTATATTAATATTACATGATATTTTCTTTAAAATGTTGTTATCTATAATTATCTAACATTAATTAATTTACATAGTATATATACATATATTTTTGGGTATATATATGTCATAACCCGACCTTAACCATAAGGACGAATGCAATAACATATGATTTCATCGCGAGGTATTTACCTCTATATGAGACATTTTTCTAAAACTGCATTCGTTTTTACAATACAAACCATAGCTTTTATTACAAATACAAGGTTTAAACAACTTAATAATGATTCTCGTTTAGCGATAATCTTAGACTTACAAACTTTACATGTGATAATAACAATACGACTTCCAACATATTTTACATTACAAATCCTCCGATATGCAGTTTTATTTTTGACACAAATATGCATACTCAAGATCTTGCTTAAATTCAACATGCTACAGCGGAAGCTTTTAGTTATCACCTGAGAATAAACATGCTTAAAACGTCAACATAAAGTTGGTGAGATATAGGTTTAATGCCGGCAGCGTTATAAATATAGACCACAAGATTTCATATATAAACGTTTTAATAAAAATATTCTAAGTTGTTGAGCACTTGATAACCATACTTAACATTTAATCAACGTCGCATATTCCCTTTATTATGAAATCTTACTACACCGTACCAAGTGTAGTCACCGAAATGAAGTACTGTGCAACCGTTGAATACTGGTCGTCCAGTCCGGTTGGGGTTGTCAGGCCCGATAGATCTATCAACAGGATTCGCATTTACAATACCTCATGTAAATAATAGTTACCAAGTTACAGGGAAGTATGTCAGTGGTACAACTCAACGTAGAATATATATTTTTAATCACTTGTGTCCATAACGTAAATCATAAAATGCATGTATTCTCATCTCGAAATATTTAGAGTTTAAAAGTGGGACTATATACTCACTTTTGCCTTGAAGGTATTTATCACGACTTGGTCTCCGATAGATATCACGAACCTAACCATATATAATATATCAACATATTTTCTTTTTAAGCAATCGTTATATATATATATATATATATATATATATATATATATATATATATATATATATATATATATATATATATATATATATATATATATATATATATATATATATATATATATATATATATACTTTTAATACTTTTAATATTTTCTAGTCCGTAGTTAGCAGTCCGATGTTAGTGGTCCACAATTAGTTGCTTAAATAAAATAAATAAAGACGCCATCGTATTCGTATTGATCAGAATTAATCTCGACTCATGGTACCATGTTGTCAAGTGACGTGTTGCGTACATAAAGTACCGTGTTGTCAAATGACGTGTTGCGTACAATCATGAGGTCTTATGATTAATCTTCTCGTGTTGTTTACGGGTGGTCCTGAAATATATAAAATCAAATCATAAGTAAATATATATGAAATATCATATTAATTAGAAAATATATGATTAATTTAATTTTTCTCCAAATATTTTCGTAGCTAAACTAGCTTCGGATACCCGATCTTGTTTTAGTCGTAGTTTCCTCATTACAACTCCGTTTTTGTTGGTTCAACTTGCCACTTCCTTGAATCGAATCAAATTTTAAGAATATGAACTGAAAATACCTTAGGTTGTATTCGAAATCACAGGTTATAGGTCAAACTTTGGTGAAACTTATGAAAGTGATCATTTTCCATCATAAAAACAACATTTAATGATCATTTTTCTAAAAATACTTACACTTTGAGTTAAACCATGAAATTTTTATGTGTTAACACATTCATAAGAAATATCATTTTTCCAGAACATAAACTTCCAATTCAAAGTTCAAGATAGTTTTTAATTATCCAACCCAAAACAGTCCCTGATTGCACTCCGACGACGTAGATTCAGTTTTTAAGATGTTCTTTGTAAAACCAAGTTATATCTTGTTAAGTTAGCATATCATTATGATATATTACAGGTCTTGAAGTATTTTAAAATTTAAGTTAGAAGGATCTATTTAGTTTGCAAACAAGTTTGAAATCATTCAAACTATGTTCTTGTTGTTAAAATTTTACAACACAAAATAAGATAGCTATATAAATATGAATTGAATAAGGTTATGGACAAGGTTACTTCCTCAAGTTACTTGGACAAAGTTTCTGTAAAAGATGAGTAAAATCCTAGAACCAAAAGAGTGGTGGAGTTGGATCAAAAGGTTGGAAGTAAACTTGTTTACTTGGAAGGATTATTGAAGTGTTCTTGGAAGGTTTTTTTTATGAAGATTAAGGCTTGTTTTTGAAGCTAGATCTTCATGGTAACTTGATGAATTGTTGAAGGTGTTTAAGGGTTATGGAAGTGTGTGTTTTTAGCTAAGAAATGAAGATAAAAATTGAATCAAAGTGAGGGTATTTGTAGCCATAAATGGCGTTTTCCACGGGGAGACAAAAACAAAATTTCATTTGTTATTTTGCTAGATATTTTTGATAATTGTCAAAAGCTAAATCCTCACATGTTCCTTAACTGATTAGATCTAATTATTGGTGTATTTTTATGGGTATATACCAATAGTAAATACGTATAGAAGATGGGTATGATACGGGTACATATACCCTATATACGTATAGAAATCTTGAGGAAACGGAACGAGAATTCAAATATAGCTATCTTTTGTGAATATACTTATATTGTTTTATGTATTTAAGTCCTTAAAAAGTGATTAAATACATTATATATACGATACATGTATAAGCATTATAGGTTATAAGTATATATTTCAAAGAATGTTACGTATAGTTATCGTTTTGAAAACTTAAGTTAGTAGTTTCAAAATATACTTATAACTCATTGTCATTAGTACACAATGAGATGTTAAACCATCCTTAGACCATGTTAAATATATATAAATACATATATATACACAAACATATAATTATCGTATGTTATATAGTTCGTGATATCATCGGTCAAATTGGACGGTCAATCGTTGTGTAAAACTCTTTTCAAAAACACAAGTCTCAACAATTTAGATTGCTTATCATGTTGGTAAGGTTTAATTTATGTAAATATTAATCTCATAAGTATAAAATGATCGGAAAAATCTGGGTCGTTACAGTACCTACCCGTTAAATAAATTTCATCCCGAAATTTTAAAGTTGTACCTATTTTGCGTTCTCGGGAAACAAATACGGGTACTTTTGTTTCATCTGATCCTCTCGTTCCCAAGTAAACTCGGGACCTCTTCGAGCATTCCAATGAACCTTAACAATTGGTATGTTGCTCTGCTTGAGTTGTTTAGCTTCACGGTCCATGATTTCGATTGGTTCTTCTATGAATTGTAATTTCTCGTCGACTTGGATTTCTTCAAGAGGAATGGCGAGGTCTTCCTTTGCAAGACACTTCTTAAGGTTTGATACGTGAAATGTATTATGTACTCCGGTGAGTTGTTGCAGTAACTCGAGTCGATAAACTAACGGTCCAATGCGTTCGATGATCTTGAACGGGCCTACATACCTTGGGTTCAGTTTACCCCTTTTACCGAAACGTATTACACCTTTCCAAGGTGACACCTTTAGCATAACCATGTCACTGAACTGAAACTCTAATGGTTTCCTTCGGACATCGGCGTAGCTCTTTTGGCGACTACGGGCTATTTTCAATCTCTCCTTGATTTGTACTATCTTCTCAGTCGTTTCGTGCATGATCTCGGGACCAGTTAATTGTCGATCTCCTACTTCATTCCAACAGATAGGGGATCTACACTTCCTTCCATATAATGCTTCGAATGGTGCAGCTTTAATGCTCGCATGATAACTGTTATTATACGAGAATTCTGCTAATGGTAGATATTTATCCCATCCGTTTCCAAAATCGATCACACATGACCTGAGCATGTCTTCAAGAGTCTGAATTGTTCTTTCACTCTGCCCATTAGTTTGTGGATGATATGCGGTGCTCATATCCAAACGAGTTCCAGTGCCTCCTGTAGTGATTGCCAGAACTTTGATGTAAATCTACTATCACGATCAGATATAATGGAAATAGGTATTCCATGCCTTGAAAAAATTTCCTTTATATACAATCGTAATAGTTTCTCCATTCCATCCGTTTCCTTTATAGGCAAGAAATGTGCAAATTTGGTGAGATGATCAACTATTACCCAAATGGTGTCATAACCCCAAGCAGTCTTAGGTAACTTTGTGATAAAATCCATCGTAATACCATCCCATTTCCATTCTGGGATTTCTGGTTGTTGAAGTAACCCTGACGGCTTCTGGTGTTCTGCTTTGACTTTGGAACAAGTTAAACATTCCCCAACATATGTTGCAACATCTGTCTTTAAATTAGGCCACAAATAATGCATCTTGAGATCTTGATACATCTTTCCAACTCCAGGATGTATCGAGTATCTTGTCTTATGTGCCTCATTCAATATCAACTTCCTTAATCCACCCAACTTCGGTACCCAAATACGGTTTGCAAAATATCGAATTCCATCTTCCCGTATAACGAGTTGCTTCTCATACTTTTTCATTATTTCATTTCCTATGTTTTCTTTAGTAAGGGCTTCTCGTTGAGCCTCTTTGATTTGTGAGTTGAGATTCATGCGAATTTTTATGTTCATCGCTCGTACTCGAATTGGTTCCCGTTCCATTCTGCTTAAAGCGTCAGCCACTACGTTCGCTTTCCCGGGATGATAGCGAATTTCGCAATCATAGTCGTTTATTAGCTCGACCCACCTACGTTGCCTCATGTTCAGCTGTTTCTGATCGAAGATATGTTGAAGGCTTTTATGATCGGTAAACACAGTGCATTTAACCCCATATAAGTAGTGTCTCCATATCTTCAATGCAAACACTACTGCTCCCAGTTCTAGATCATGCGTCGTGTAATTCTGCTCGTTAATCTTCAATTGACGAGATGCGTATGCAATAACTTTCTTTCGTTGCATAAGGACGCAACAAAAACCTTGTCGCGAAGCGTCACAATATATCTCAAAATCATCGTTCCCTTCAGGTAACGATAAAATAGGCACCGTAGTCAACTTCTTCTTCAGTAATTGAAATGCACTATCCTGCTCAGAAGTCCATTCGTACTTCTTTCCTTTTTGTGTTAACGCTGTTAATGGTTTAGCTATTCGGGAAAAATCTTGAATAAACCTTCTATAATAACCAGCTAAACCCAAAAATTGGCGTATCTGCGTTAGTGTCTTAGGAGTCTCCCATTTTTCAATGGCCTCAATTTTAGCTGGATCAACCTGAATTCCTTTGCTACTAACAACGTGGCCAAGAAATTGCACTTCTTTCAACCAAAATGCACACTTAGAAAATTTGGCGTATAACTGTTCTTTTCTTAACAATTCTAATACCAACCTTAAATGCTACTCATGCTCTTGCTCACTCTTGGAATAGATAAGAATATCGTCAATGAAAACGATAACAAACTTATCTAAATACGGACTACAAACTCGATTCATGAGGTCCATGAATACACCTGGCGCATTAGTCAACCCAAACGGCATAACCAAAAATTCGTAATGACCGTAGCGTGTCCGAAAAGTAGTTTTTGGAATGTCTTCTTCCTTAACACGTAGTTGATGATAGCCCGACCTTAGGTCGATTTTCGAGTAAACACATGATCCTTGCAATTGATCAAATAAGTCATCAATTCTCGGTAGTGGATACCGATTCTTGATAGTTAACTTATTTAATTCATGATAATCTATACACATTCGGAAAGATCCGTCTTTCTTCTTGATGAATAAAATCGGAGCTCCCCACGGTGAAGTACTTGGTCGTATGAATCCACGGTCCAGTAATTCTTTTAACTGACTCTGAAGTTCTTTTAACTCGGATGGTGCAAGTCTATATGGAGCACGGGCAACCGGTGCAGCTCCTGGTATAAGATCTATTTAAAATTCTACAGATCTAAATGGAGGTAATCCCGGCAACTCTTCCGGAAATACTTCAGGAAAATCTCTTGCCACAGGCACGTCATTAATGCTCTTCACTTTTTCCTTCATTTTGAACTTATTAACATGTGCTAAGATAGCATAGCACCCTTTCTTCAAGCACTTTTGAGCTTTCAAACAACTAATGAGTTTTAGCTTTGAGTTACCTTTCTCTCCATAAATCATTACTGGTGTTTTATCCTTACGAGGAATGCGAATTGCCTTCTTGGCGCACACAACTTCAGCTCATATTTTGGACATCCAGTCCATGCCGACTATTACATCAAAACTTCCTAATTCTACGGGTATCAAATCAATCTTAAATGTTTCTCCGGCTAAATTTATTTTACAATCACGGCAAATTTTATCGGCTTTAATTAGTTTACCATTAGCTAACTCAATCATGTACTTAGCATCTAGAGGTAATGATGAACAATTCAATTTAGCGTGAAAGTCTCTACACACGTAACTTCTATCGGCACCAGTATCAAATATAATAGATGCGGATAAGTTATTAATGGTAAACGTACCCGTAACAAGCTCCGGGTCTTCATACGCCTCTCTAGCATTAATAACAAATGCTCTTCCACGTGCAGATCCATTATTCTTCTCTGGATTTGGGCACTGACTCTTATAATGACCCTATTTCCCACACCCATAATAAGTAACAGTGGCCAAGGCAGTTCTATTTGCATTGGTGGCAGGAGTTTTGGTACCGTTTGTATTTGTAGCGAGAACCCTACAATCTTCAGCAAGATGACCTTTTCGATTACAATTATTGCACACCACATTACAATAACCAGAGTGATGTTTGTGACATCTGTTACATAAAGGATTTCGTCCCTTGTAACCTGAGTTCGAACCGCTACCCGCACCTTGCGTGGTTTCTTGTTTCTTATTGGATTGTTGATGATTACCTTCCCACTTTCTTTTGTTTCCCGATGTCTTGACATCTGTGTTCTTATCCAGAATAATCTGGTCCATCAACTCGTTCGCCATGGTGATAGCTTCATGAATAGTCTTGAGTTTGGATGCTGTAACATTTGCCTTGACCTTTTTAGGAAAACCGTCTTTGTACAGTTCAATCTTTTGTTCTTCGGTTGGTACCAATTCGGGACATAGCAAAGCTAATTTCATGAATCGCTGATTGTAGTTGGTGAGTTCTGTACCAACAACTTTCAGGCTTCGTAATTCAGCTTCCAACTTCCTAACCTCGTTCCTTGAACAATATTCGTTGATTAGCATTGTTTTGAATTCTTCCCAGGGAGTATCATAAGCTACATCTCCTCCTACGGCCTTCACATAGTTTTTCCACCACATGAGTGCACTATCTTGTAAGGTGCACGATGCATACTTGGTCATGTTCTTCTCAATACAACCACTGATTTTAAACACATACTCAATCTTTTCGATCCACCGGGTTAAACCGACCGGTCCTTCTGTTCCACTGAATGATGAGGGCTTGCAACCTTGAAAATTTTTGTAAGTGCATCCCACATGAGGATTTGGGTTAACTGTAGCACCTCTTGCAGCCTCGACCCATAACATTCTGTCGTTCACTCGCTGATTGATGAGTTCCTAGATTTCTTGTTCCGTCATTCGGTTCAATCGCGCCATAATCTTCAATAAGAATGAAAAAAATAATTATTCACATGGAATATTATAGATGTAGTATGTATTTACAGTACATCATAGCTTATTAATAATATGAACCAGTTATTATTATAAAAGCCTTTTCTTCTTATTAGCGTTTTATAATTATACCAAGGGTAGTACCTACCCGTTAAAGTTCATACTTAATAGCTTAGTACGAAAATCAATTACTATCACCCAAATAATACTCAACCATGAAAATTATTGCATTTCACACTTCACTATTTTACATATGCTTATCTTACATCAAACATTAAGCAAACCACACTAGTAATATTATACAAAATGTTATATGATCCCATGGTTTAAAACAACAGCGTGTCATTTAACCCAAAGCGTTCGTGTTCAAAGGAATCGCTTAAAGGTTATCCAAGTTGTCTCCCTGCGTTTTGGCTGAGGGGCTGAAGAACTGGATGCCGGGATAGAACTAATAGGAATAGCGGGAATAGGTGTGGAAGTATCTGGTGGAGTTGGTGCCACAACATCCTCTCTAAACTCGGGATTTGGATTTTCCAATTCAGTAGCCTTTCGTTTCTTTCCTCGTTCGAACTTGTCTTTTATAATTTCCTGTATTTCTTCCTCTTCAGGATCACCTTCTGGTTCCTCTTCAATTGATTCATCCAGAACTTGTGAGTCTTCCCCAAAGGTGTCGTTTTCATCATCGGATAGGTTAATGACTGGAACACCATCTGAAGATTCTGGTTCGGAGTCGCTGAATGTGATAACAAGTTCTAAGCCAGACATCTATCACATAACAACTAGTAAATTAGTATCACATAATATTTACATATTAATTTTTAACCAACAATGATAAGCAATATTTTTCGAAATCAAACACGGTCAAAGTCCAGACTCACTAATGCATCCTAACAAACTCGATAAGACACACTAATGCAAATTTTCTGGTTCTCTAAGACCAACTCTCTGATACCACATGTCATAACCCGACCTTAACCATAAGGACGAATGCAATATCATATGATATCATCGCGAGGTATTGACCTCTATATGCGACATTTTTCAAAAACTGCATTCGTTTTTACAATACAAACCATAGCTTTTATTACAAATACAAGGTTTAAACAACTTAATAATGATTATCGTTTAGCGATAATCTTAGACTTACAAACTTTACATGTGATAATAACAATACGACTTCCAACATATTTTACATTACAAATCCTCCGATATGCAGTTTTATTTTTGACACAAATATGCATACTCAAGATCTTGCTTAAATTCAACATGCTGTAGCGGAAGCTTTTAGTTATCACCTGAGAATAAACATGCTTAAAACGTCAACATAAAGTTGGTGAGATATAGGTTTAATGCCGGCAGCGTTATAAATATAGACAACAAGATTTCATATATAAACGTTTTAATAAAAATATTCTAAGTTGTTGAGCACTTGATAACCATACTTAACATTTAATCAACGTCGCATATTCCCTTTATTATGAAATCTTACTACACCGTACCAAGTGTAGTCACCGAAACGAAGTACTGTGCAACCGTTGAATACTGGTCATCCAGTCCGGTTGGGGTTGTCAGGCCCGATAGATCTATCAACAGGATTCGCGTTTACAATACCTCATGTAAATAATAGTTACCAAGTTACAGGGAAGTATGCCAGTGGTACAACTCAACGTAGAATATATATTTTAATCACTTGTGTCCATAACGTAAATCATAAAATGCATGTATTCTCATCCCGAAATATTTATAGTTTAAAAGTGGGACTATATACTCACTTTTGCCTTGAAGGTATTTATCACGACTTGGTCTCCGATAGATATCACGAACCTAACCATATATAATATATCAAAATATTTTCTTTTTAAGCAATCGTTACATATATATATATATATATATATATATATATATATATATATATATATATATATATATATATATATATATATATATATATATATATATATATACTTTTAATACTTTTAATATTTTCTTAGTCCGTAGTTAGCAGTCCGATGTTAGTGGTCCACAATTAGTTGCTTAAATAAAATAAATAAAGACCCCATCGTATTCGTATTGATCAGAATTAATCTCAACCCATGGTACCATGTTGTCAAGTGACGTGTTGCGTAGATAAAGTACCGTGTTGTCAAATGACGTGTTGCGTACAATCATGAGGGCTTATGATTAATCTTCTCATGTTGTTTACGGGTTGTCCTGAAATATATAAAATCAAATCATAAGTAAATATATATGAAATATCATATTAATTAGAAAATATATGATTAATTTAATTTTTCTCCAAATATTTTCGTAGCTAAACTAGCTTCGGATACCCGATCTTGTTTTAGTCGTAGTTTCCTCATTACAACTCCGTTTTTGTTGGTTCAACTTGCCACTTCCTTGGATCGAATTAAATTCTAAGAATATGAACTGAAAATACCTTAGGTTGTATTCAAAATCACAGGTTATAGATCAAACTTTGGTGAAACTTATGAAAGTGATCATTTTCCATCATAAAAACAACATTTAATGATCATTTTTCTAAAAATACTTACACTTTGAGTTAAACCATGAAATTTTTATGTGTTAACATATTCATAAGAAATATCATTTTTCCATAACATAAACTTCCAAATCAAAGTTCAAGATAGTTTTCAATTATCCAACCCAAAACAGTCCCCGATTGCACTCCAACGACATAGATTCAGTTTTTAAGATGTTCTTTGTAAAACCAAGTTATATCTTGTTAAGTTAGCATATCATTATGATATATTACAGGTATTGAAGTGTTTTAAAAGTTAAGTTAGAAGGATCTATTTAGTTTGCAAACAAATTTGAAATCATTCAAACTATGCTCTTGAGGTTAAAATTTTAAAACACAAAATAAGATAGCTATATAAATATGAATCGAATAAGGTTATGAACAAGGTTACTACCTCAAGTTACTTGGACAAAGTTGCTGTAAAAGATGAGTAAAATCCTAGAAGCAAAAGAGTGGTGGAGTTGGATCAAAAGGTTGGAAGTAAACTTGTTTACTTGGAAGGATTATTGAAGTGTTCTTGGAAGGTTTTTCTTATGAAGATTAAGGCTTGTTTTTGAAGCTAGATCTTCATGGTAACTTGCTGAATTGTTGAAGGTGTTTAAGGGTTATGGAAGTGTGTGTTTTTAGCTAAGAAATGAAGATAAAAATTGCATCAAAGTGAGGGTATTTGTAGCCATAAATGGCATTTTCCATGGGGAGACAAAAACAAAATTTCATTTGTTATTTTGCTAGATATTTTTGATAATTGTCAAAAGCTAAATCCTCACATGTTCCTTAACTGATTAGATCTAATTATTGGTTTATTTTTATGGGTATTTACCAATAGTAAATACGTATAGAAGATGGGTATGATACGGGTACATATACCCTAGGTATACGTATAGAAATCTTGAGGAAACGGAACGAGAATTCAAATATAGCTATCTTTTGTGAATATACTTATATTGTTTTATGTATTTAAGTCCTTAAAAAGTGATTAAATACATTGTATATACGATACATGTAGAAGCATTATAGGTTATAAGTATATATATCAAAGAATGTTACGTATAGTTATCGTTTTGAAAACTTAAGTTAGTAGTTTCAAAATATACTTATAACTCATTGTCATTAGTACACAATGAGATGTTAAACCATCCTTAGACCATGTTAAATATATATAAATACATATATATACACAAACGTATAATTATCGTATGTTATATAGTTCGTGATATCATCGGTCAAATTGGACGGTCAATCGTTGTGTAAAACTCTTTTCAAAAACACAAGTCTCAACAATTTGGATTTCTTATCATGTTGGTAAGGTTTAATTTATGTAAATATTAATCTCATAAGTATAAAATGATCGGAAAAATCCGGGTCGTTACAATATAATCATATAGGTAAATATTAACTTTAAAACATTATATAATATTTTTAATAAATAATATACATTAAAATACTTTAATAAGAATTTAATATATATATATATATATATATATATATATATATATATATATATATATATATATATATATATATAAATAATAGTTACAATTAATCTATTTATTACATGACATAAAAATTACTAAAATATTAATATATAAACTTGTTTGATTGTGATTAAGTGCTTTAATATATATAACTGATATAGGTTCATGAATCTGAGGACAAACCTGCATTGTTCAGTTTCGTCGTGTGAATATTTTTACGACAAAATATTGTATAGTGAGTTTCATTTGCTCCATTTTTAAATGCTTTTGCAATATATATTTTGGGACTGAGAATACATGCGCTGCTTTTATAACTATTTTACGAAATAGACACAAGTACTTGAAACTACATTCTATGGTTAGATTATTATACCGGATATCACCCTTTTTAGCTTGGTAGCCTAAGAATTAGGGAACAGACACCCTAATTGACGCGAATCCTAAAGGTATATCTACGGGCAGTAACTCCCCCCATACTGGAAAATGGTATGCTTTAGTACTTCGAGTTATTAATACAGATGGAATTCTATTTTGGGGATATTTGTAACATCCCACCTTTATCCATTTACCTTCCGTTATACTATTTTAAAGTCCGTTATATAATCATAACATCTTCCGTTAATACGCGTTTTAAAATATTTCTTTTAGGTAATTCACGCACCCGCTTTTAAACTCGGGGGACTAAAGTTGTCAAGTGACCAAAGTCTTAAATAGGTCACGTGGGCAACATTCTCCCCTCCACTCATTCACCACCTCCCATCTTCTCCTACTTTCACCATTTTCTCTCAAACACCAAAAATAAAGAATCATCATCTATTTCCGATCTAGCAAGTGTTTCACAAAATAAATTATATATTTGGAATCCTTTCATCTTCCTCTTCGATTCCATACCGATTTCATCGCATTTGGGTAACTTTCTAAAAACACTAGATTTTGTGTTCACGATAATTTTGACTTATAAAAGTGTTAATTAATGTCTATGGCTCAAGTCTAACATGAATATATGATTTATATGCTTGTTCTCGTCATTTTGATGTAACTAGCTTAAACTTGAAATGGGTGTATTTGATTTTGAGATTCGATTGCTTAAATGTTGTTAGATGTTAAAAGTGCATGTATTAAATGTGTTCCTAGCATCACTAGCTTCAATTTGGTATGTAGGTTGGCATGGATTAGCTTCATAAACATAATTGTTAAATTTGTGATTTTGAGTTAGGGTTTGATAGAAGTAAAATGGAATTTAAATGCATTGAATTCTTTACAAGGTTAGTTGTAAGTGCATATTAGCATTGTATGCATGATTACCTACGAAACGGCGTATTATATGTATGCATTTAATTTCCAAATCATAAATGTGCATTTATGAACTTAAAAGCATTAATGGTGAACATTTAATGAGATTTCAACTTGGTTTTGTATATTGTAAATGTTGTTTTGATTAATGAAATGTGTTTAGTTGTGTTCCTCGTCAAATTACCTTTCCAACGATATATGGCATGCATTTTGAATGTTTTCGGTTCATGTGTTATGTTAATTTGAGTTTTGGTTCGAGACTTAACAAAATACTGCAGCCAGCACTTTTTCCAGGAACGCGCGCCGTGCATCCTTTCGCGCACCGCGCACATGGTGAAGTGAAAGTGCTTAACTCCTGGACTGATTTCTGATCTGGTTCCATGTTGTAGTGCGCGCCGCGCACTCTTGCGTTCGCCGCGCAGTCCCTAGACCACTTTTACTTGTGTTTTATTGTTCATGAAATCTTTCCCGCTTAACCGCAACTCTGATTAACATTAAATTTGGTTAAGATGCTCATATATGATTTCTCATCATGGGAAAATTGTCGGGTACCCGACCCGACCACGTTGACTTTGACTTTGACCAAGTTTGACTTTTAGTCAAACTTAACCTAATGTTTAGGCAATCGTTCTAACATGCTTTTATACTTGTATCTTGCATGAAACTTGACAATTTGATTCACATGCTATATATTCGAGTCATAACGAACCATAGGACTAATTGAACAACTTTGACCAATCGTGTTACCGTTATTGATACAACCTACTTGTTTAGGTCAAGACTAGCAATTGTCCCTGCACACGTTACTTTGTGCAGTACCTTATTTACCCGTGAACTCAAGATGAGATCATAGTCCCACCTTTTCAACAACTTTTACTTTTAAACTATGGGATGAGAAACATATACGTATCATACTTTTATGCTTTGAACACAAGTACGAAAACAAACATTCCACAGCGAGTTTGAACAAAAAGCCTCAATTCAATTATCATTCGTTACACTTGCAGGGTGTAAACGTAAACTTATGTTATGTGATCACATTGGGCTTGATGAGCCCTCATT
Organism: Rutidosis leptorrhynchoides; assembly: GCF_046630445.1. Taxonomy (NCBI): domain Eukaryota; kingdom Viridiplantae; phylum Streptophyta; class Magnoliopsida; order Asterales; family Asteraceae; genus Rutidosis; species Rutidosis leptorrhynchoides. The sequence continues at coordinate 206,049,769 of NC_092338.1, read as the reverse complement.
CGGACGGTTCGCTACCGTTAGCGAATGAAATATATTTTTGAGTATAGTGTATGTTCTAACACTACGTAACAGGGTACAAAACAGTTAAGTCTTGATAATTGGGTGCTCGCGAACATACTTTTGGAATACAAACAATTTGGATAATCAACTATATTAAATCTTGTGGTTCAAAAACAACGTTACTATTATACCTATGATTTCACCAACGTTTTTAGTTGACAGTTTTCTATATGTTTTCTCAGGTCCTTGAACGCTAGGTGATACATGCTTCTGCACATTATTTTTGATACTTGCTTAGAATTCGAGTATACATGCATACGTGGGGCGTCTTTTGACTTAACTTAATTTGTGTCGTATAGGTTTCAATTGTGCTTAAAATGTTGTAACATGTTTAGACGTTGAACTACTTTGTAAACTTTGAAACATCTTTATAATTGAAACGAATGCGACATATTTTTGGTCAAACGTTGTTTTAAAGATTTATGACCACGTAATGGGACCTAAGTAGACGGCGCCGTCAATGAAGATTTTTTCGGGTCGCTACAGATGGTATCAGAGCGTTGGTTGTAGGGATTTAGAGTGAAATGTCCCGTTCTTATTGATTAAAAACGTTCCATATTAATTGATTTCGTTGCGAGGTTTTGACCTCTATATGAGACATTTTTCAAAGACTGCATTCATTTTTAAAACAAACCATAACCTTTATTTCATAAATAAAGGTTTAAAAAGCTTTACGTAGATTATCAAATAATGATAATCTAAAATATCCTGTTTACACACGACCATTACATAATGGTTTTCAATACAAATATGTTACATCGAAATCAGTTTCTTGAATGCAGTTTTTACACAATATCATACAAACATGGACTCCAAATCTTGTCCTTATTTTAGTATGCAACAGCGGAAGCTCTTAGTATTCACCTGAGAATAAACATGCTTTAAACGTCAAAAAAAATGTTGGTGAGTTATAGGTTTAACCTATATATATCAAATCGTAACAATAGACCACAAGATTTCATATTTCAATACACATCCCATACATAGAGATAAAAATCATTCATATGGTGAACACCTGGTAACCGACATTAACAAGATGCATATATAAGAATATCCCCATCATTCCGGGACACCCTTCGGATATGATATAAATTTCGAAGTACTAAAGCATCCGGTACTTTGGATGGGGTTTGTTAGGCCCAATAGATCTATCTTTAGGATTCGCGTCAATTAGGGTGTTTGTTCCCTAATTCTTAGATTACCAGACTTAATAAAAAGGGGCATATTCGATTTCGATAATTCAACCATAGAATGTAGTTTCACGTACTTGTGTCTATTTTGTAAATCATTTATAAAACATGCATGTATTCTCATCCCAAAAATATTAGATTTTAAAAGTGGGACTATAACTCACTTTCATAGATTTTTACTTCGTCAGGAAGTAAGACTTGGCCACTGATTGATTCACGAACCTATAACAATATATACATATATATCAAAGTATGTTCAAAATATATTTACAACACTTTTAATATATTTTGATGTTTTAAGTTTATTAAGTCAGCTGTCCTCGTTATTAACCTACAACTAGTTGTCCACAGTTAGATGTACAGAAATAAATCGATAAATATTATCTTGAATCAATCCGCGACCCAGTGTATACGTATCTCAGTAATGATCACAACTCAAACTATATATATTTTGGAATCAACCTCAACCCTGTATAGCTAACTCCAACATTCACATATAGAGTGTCTATGGTTGTTCCGAAATATATATAGATGTGTCGACATGATAGGTCGAAACATTGTATACGTGTCTATGGTATCTCAAGATTACATAATATACAATACAAGTTGATTAACTTATGGTTGGAATAGATTTGTTACCAATTTTCACGTAGCTAAAATGAAAAAAATTATCCAATCTTGTTTTACCCATAACTTCTTCATTTTAAATCCGTTTTGAGTGAATAAAATTGCTATGGTTTCATATGGAACTCTATTTTATGAATCTAAATAGAAAAAGTATAGGTTTGTAGTCGTAAGAATAAGTTACAAGTCGTTTTTGTAAAGGTACTCATTTCAGTCGAAAGAACGACGTCTAGATGACCATTTTAGAAAACATACTTCCACTTTGAGTTTCATGTTCATAATAAAAATCATTTTCCCAGAATAACAACTTTTAAATCAAAGTTTATCATAGTTTTTAATTAACTAACCCAAAACAGCCCGCGGTGTTTGTAAGACGGCGTAAATCCGGTTTTACGGTGTTTTTCGTGTTTCCAGGTTTTAAATCATTAAGTTATCATATCATATAGATATATAACATGTGTTTAGTTGATTTTAAAAGTCAATTTAGAAGGATTAACTTTTATTTGCGAACAAGTTTAGAATTAACTAAACTATGTTCTAGTGATTACAAGTTTAAACCTTCGAATAAGATAGCTTTATATGTATGAATCGAATGATGTTATGAACATCATTACTACCTCAAGTTCCTTGGATAAACCTACTGGAAATGAGAAAAATAGATCTAGCTTCAAAGGATCCTTGGATGGCTTGAAAGTTCTTGAAGCAGAATCATGACACGAAAACAATTTCAAGTAAGATTTCCACTCGAAATAAGATTGTTATAGTTATAGAAATTGAATTAAAGTTTGAATATGATTATTACCTTTTATTAGAAAGATAACCTACTGTAAGTAACAAAAGTTTCTTGATCTTGGATGATTACTTGGAATGGATTTAGAAAACTTGGAAGTAAACTTGCAATCTTGGAAGTATTCTTGATTTTATGAAACTAGAACTTTTGGAATTTATGAAGAACACTTAGAACTTGAAGATAGAACTTGAGAGAGATCAATTAGATGAAGAAAATTGAAGAATGAAAGTGTTTGTAGGTGTTTTTGGTCATTGGTGTATGGATTCGATATAAAGGATATGTAATTTTGTTTTCATGTAAATAAGTCATGAATGATTACTCATATTTTTGTAATTTTATGAGATATTTCATGCTAGTTGCCAAATGATGGTTCCCACATGTGTTAGGTGACTCACATGGGCTGCTAAGAGCTAATCATTGGAGTGTATATACCAATAGTACATACATCTAAAAGATGTGTATTGTACGAGTACGAATACGGGTGCATACGAGTAGAATTGTTGATGAAACTGAACGAGGATGTAATTGTAAGCATTTTTGTTAAGTAGAAGTATTTTGATAAGTGTATTGAAGTCTTTCAAAAGTGTATTAATACATATTAAAATACTACATGTATATACATTTTAACTGAGTCGTTAAGTCATCGTTAGTCGTTACATGTAAATGTTGTTTTGAAACCTTTAGGTTAACGATCTTGTTGAATGTTGTTAACCCATTGTTTACTATAACAAATGAGATGTTAAATTGTTATATTATCATGATATTATGATATATAATATATAATATATCTTAGTATGATATATATACAGGTAAATGTCGTTACAACGATAATCGTTACATATATGTCTCGTTTCGAAATCATTAAGTTAGTAGTCTTATTTTTACATATGTATTTCATTGTTAATACACTTAATAATATATTTACTTATTATTTAACATAATTAACCAAGTGTATCAATATCTTAATATGATTCATATGTACCTAGTAAGACGTTGTTATAACGATAATCGTTATATATATCGTTTTCGAGTTTCTTAAATTAATAGTCTCATTTTTATGTATATAACTCATTGTTAAAATACCTAATGAGATACATACTTATAATAAAATCATGTTAACTATATATATAACCATATATATGTCATCGTATAGTTTTTACAAGTTTTAACGTTCGTGAATCACCGGTCAACATGGGTGGTCAATTGTCTATATGAAACCTATTTCAATTAATCAAGTCTTAACAAGTTTGATTGCTTAACATGTTGGAAACAATTAATCATGTAAATAACAAATTCATTTAATATATATATAAACATGGAAAAGTTCGGGTCACTACAGTACCTACCCGTTAAATAAATTTCGTCCCGAAATTTTAAGCAGTTGGAGGTGTTGACGTTTCTTCTGGAAATAAATGCGGGTATTTCTTCTTCATCTGATCTTCATGCTCCCAGGTGAACTTGGGTCCTCTACGAGCATTCCATCAAACCTTAACAATCGGTATCTTGTTTTGTTTAAGTCTCTTAACCTCACGATTCATTATTTCGACGGGTTCTTCAATGAATTGAAGTTTTTCATTGATTTGGATTTCGTCCAACGGAATAGTGAGATCTTCTTTAGCAAAACATTTCTTCAAATTTGAGACGTGGAAAGTGTTATGTACAGCCGCGAGTTGTTGAGGTAGCTCCAATTGGTAAGCTACTGGTCCGACACGATCTATAATCTTGAATGGTCCAATGTACCTTGGATTTAGTTTCCCCCGTTTACCAAATTGAACAACGCCTTTCCAAGGTGAAACCTTAAGCATGACCATTTCTCCAATTTCAAACTCTATATCTTTTCTTTTACTGTCCGCGTAGCTCTTTTGTCGACTCTGGGAGGTTTTCAATCTTTGTTGAATTTGGATGATTTTCTCGGTAGTTTCTTGTATTATCTCTGGACCCGTAATCTGTCTATCCCCCACTTCACTCCAACAAATCGGAGACCTACACTTTCTACCATAAAGTGCTTCAAACGGCGCCATCTCAATGCTTGAATGGTAGCTGTTGTTGTAGGAAAATTCTACTAACGGTAGATGTCGATCCCAACTATTTCCGAAATCAATAACACAAGCTCGTAGCATGTCTTCAAGCGTTTGTATCGTCCTTTTGCTCTGCCCATCAGTTTGTGGATGATAGGCAGTACTCATGTCTAGACGAGTTCCCAATGCTTGCTGTAATGTCTGCCAGAATCTTGAAATAAATCTGCCATCCCTATCAGAGATAATAGAGATTGGTATTCCATGTCTGAAGACGACTTCCTTCAAATACAGTCGTGCTAACTTCTCCATCTTGTCATCTTCTCTTATTGGCAGGAAGTGTGCTGACTTGGTGAGACGATCAACTATTACCCAAATAGTATCATAACCACTTGCAGTCCTTGGCAATTTAGTAATAAAATCCATGGTAATGTTTTCCCATATCCATTCTGGGATTTCAGGTTGTTGTAGTAGACCTGATGGTTTCTGATGTTCAGCTTTGACCTTAGAACACGTCAAACATTCTCCTACATATTTAGCAATATCGGCTTTCATACCTGGCCACCAAAAATGTTTCTTAAGATCCTTGTACATCTTCCCCGTTCCAGGATGTATTGAGTATCTGGTTTTATGAGCTTCTCTAAGTACCATTTCTCTCATATCTCCAAATTTTAGTACCCAAATTCTTTCAGCCCTATACCGGGTTCCGTCTTCCCGAATATTAAGGTGCTTCTCCGATCCTTTGGGTATTTCATCCTTTAAATTTCCCTCTTTTAAAACTCCTTTTTGCGCCTCCTTTATTTGAGTAGTAAGGTTAGTGTGAATCATTATATTCATAGATTTTACTCGAATGGGTTCTCTGTCCTTTCTGCTCAAGGCGTCGGCTACCACATTTGCCTTCCCCGGGTGGTAACGAATCTCAAAGTCGTAATCATTCAACAATTCAATCCACCTACGCTGCCTCATATTCAGTTGTTTCTGATTAAATATGTGTTGAAGACTTTTGTGGTCGGTATATATAATACTTTTGACCCCATATAAGTAGTTCCTCCAAGTATTTAATGCAAAAACAACCACGCCTAATTCCAAATCATGCGTCGTATAATTTTGCTCGTGAATCTTCAATTGTCTAGACGCATAAGCAATCACCTTCGTCCGTTGCATTAATACACAACCGAGACCTTGCTTTGATGCATCACAATAAATCACAAAATCATCATTCCCTTCAGGCAATGACAATATAGGTGCCGTAGTTAGCTTTTTCTTCAATAATTGAAACGCCTTCTCTTGTTCATCCTTCGATTCAAATTTCTTCCCTTTATGCGTTAATGCAGTCAAGGGTTTTGCTATTTTGGAGAAATCTTGGATGAATCTTCTGTAGTAACCAGCCAATCCTAAAAATTGACGTATATGCTTCGGAGTTTTTGGGCTTTCCCACTTTTCAACGGTTTCGATCTTTACCGGGTCCACCTGGATACCTTCTGTAGTGACCCGAACTTTTCCATGTTTATATATATTAATTGAGATTGATATTTACATGATTAAATGTTTCCAACATGTTAATCAATCAAACTTGTTAAGACTTGATTAATTGAAATATGTTTCATATAGACAATTGACCACCCAAGTTGACCGGTGATTCACGAACGTTAAAACTTGTAAAAACTATATGATGACATATATATGGATATATATATAGTTAACATGATACTATGATAAGTAAACATATCATTAAGTATATTAACAATGAACTACATATGTAAAAACAAGACTACTAACTTAATGATTTTTAGACGAGACATATATGTAACGATTATCGTTGTAAAGACATTTATTGTATATATATCATATTAAGAGATATTCATACATGATAATATCATGATAATATAATAATTTAAAATCTCATTTGATATTATAAACATTGGGTTAACAACATTTAACAAGATCGTTAACCTAAAGGTTTCAAAACAACACTTACATGTAACGACTAACGATGACTTAACGACTCAGTTAAAATGTATATACATGTAGTGTTTTAATATGTATTTATACACTTTTGAAAGACTTCAATACACTTATAAAAATACTTCTACCTAACAAAAATGCTTACAATTACATCCTCGTTCAGTTTCATCAACAATTCTACTCGTATGCACCCGTATTCGTACTCGTACAATACACAGCTTTTAGATGTATGTACTATTGGTATATACACTACAATGATCAGCTCTTAGCAGCCCATGTGAGTCACCTAACACATGTGGGAACCATCATTTGGCAACTAGCATGAAATATCTCATAAAATTACAAAAATATGAGTAATCATTCATGACTTATTTACATGAAAACAAAATTACATATCCTTTATATCTAATCCATACACCAACGACCAAAAACACCTACAAACACTTTCATTCTTCAATTTTCTTCATCTAATTGATCTCTCTCAAGTTCTATCTTCAAGTTCTAAGTGTTCTTCATATATTCTACAAGTTCTAGTCACATAAAATCAAGAATACTTTCAAGTTTGCTAGCTCACTTCCAATCTTGTAAGGTGATCATCCAACCTCAAGAAATCTTTGTTTCTTATAGTAGGTTATCATTCTAATACAAGATAATAATCATATTCAAACTTTGGTTCAATTTCTATAACTATAACAATCTTATTTCAAGTGATGATCTTACTTGAACTTGTTTTCGTGTCATGATTCTGCTTCAAGAACTTCGAGCCATCCAAGGATCCGTTGAAGCTAGATCCATTTTTTCTCTTTTCCAGTAGGTTTATCCAAGGAACTTAAGGTAGTAATGATGTTCATAACATCATTCGATTCATACATATAAAGCTATCTTATTCGAAGGTTTAAACTTGTAATCACTAGAACATAGTTTAGTTAATTCTAAACTTGTTCGCAAATAAAAGTTAATCCTTCTAACTTGACTTTTAAAATCAACTAAACACATGTTCTATATCTATATGATATGCTAACTTAATGATTTAAAACCCGGAGACACGAAAAACACCGTAAAACCGGATTTACGCCGTCGTAGTAACACCGCGGGCTGTTTTGGGTTAGTTAATTAAAAACTATGATAAACTTTGATTTAAAAGTTGTTATTCTAAGAAAAATGATTTTTATTATGAACATGAAACTATATCCAAAAATTATGGTTAAACTCAAAGTGGAAGTATGTTTCCTAAAATGGTCATCTAGACGTCGTTCTTTCGACTGAAATGACTACCTTTACAAAAACGACTTGTAACTTATTTTTTGGACTATAAACCTATACTTTTTCTGTTTAGATTCATAAAATAGAGTTCAATATGAAACCTTAGCAATTTGATTCACTCAAAACGGATTTAAAATGAAGAAGTTATGGGTAAAACAAGATTGGATAATTTTTCTCATTTTAGCTACGTGAAAATTGGTAACAAATCTATTCCAACCATAACTTAATCAACTTGTATTGTATATTATGTAATCTTGAGATACCATAGACACGTATACAATGTTTCGACCTATCATGTCGACACATCTATATATATTTCGGAACAACCATAGACACTCTATATGTGAATGTTGGAGTTAGCTATACATAGTTGAGGTTGATTCCAAAATATATATAGTTTGAGTTGTGATCAATACTGAGATACATATACACTGGGTCGTGGATTGATTCAAGATAATATTTATCGATTTATTTCTGTACATCTAACTGTGGACAACTAGTTGTAGGTTACTAACGAGGACATCTGACTTAATAAACTTAAAACATCAAAATATATTAAAAGTGTTGTAAATATATTTTGAACATACTTTGATATATATGTATATCTTGTTATAGGTTCGTGAATCAACCAGTGGCCAAGTCTTACTTCCCGACGAAGTAAAAATCTGTGAAAGTGAGTTTCATTAATCCCTTTTTAAATGCTTTTGCAATATATATTTTTGGGACTGAGAATACATGCGCTGCTTTTATAACTGTTTTACGAAATGGACACAAGTATCTAAAATTACATTCTATGGCTGAATTATTAAACCGAATATGCCCCTTTTTAGTCTGGTAATCTAAGAATTAGGGAACAGACACCCTAATTGACGCGAATCCTAAAGATAGATCTATCGGGCCCAACAAGCCCCATCCAAAGTACCGGATGCTTTAGTACTTCGAAATTTATATCATGTCCGAAGGAGGATCCCGGAATGATGGGGATATTCTTATATATGCATCTTGTTAATGTCGGTTACCAGGTGTTCACCATATGAATGATTTTTATCTCTATGTATGGGATGTGTATTGAAATATGAAATCTTGTGGTCTATTATTATGATTTGATATATAGGTTAAACCTATAACTCACCAATATTTTTGTTGACGTTTTAAGCATGTTTATTCTCAGGTGATTATTAAGAGCTTCCGCTGTCGCATACTTAAATAAGGACGAGATTTGGAGTCCATGCTTGTATGATATTGTGTAAAAACTGCATTCAAGAAACTTATTTTGTTGTAACATATTTGTATTGTAAACCATTATGTAATGGTCGTGTGTAAACGGGATATTTTAGATTATCATTATTTGATAATCTATGTAAAGCTTTTTAAACCTTTATTGATGAAATAAAGGTTATGGTTTGTTTTAAAATGAATGCAGTCTTTGAAAAACGTCTCATATAGAGGTCAAAACCTCGCAACGAAATCAATTAATATGGAACGTTTTTAATCAATAAGAACGGGACATTTCAGTTGGTATCCGAGCGTTGGTCTTAGAGAACCAGAATTTTGCATTAGTGTGTCGTATCGAGTTTGTTAGGATGCATTAGTGAGTCTGGACTTCGACCGTGTTTACTTGAAAAATGATTGCTTAACAAATTTTGTTGGAAACTATATATTTTTAACATGTGAATATTATGTGATATATTAATCTCTTAACGCATTTGATATTATGTTATAGATGTCTACCTCTAGGACAAGTCCCATTGACTCACCTAATAATAATGAAGAGTCAAATGTAAATTGGAATGATTCGTGGACTGATTCACAAGTTCCCGAAGAGGAACCGGAAGAAGAGTCGGAACCGGAAGAAGAATCGGAACCGGAAGAAGAATCAGAACCGGATGAAGAAATAGAACCGGTGGGGGAAATAATAAAACGGTTAAGTAAAAGAAAATCCTCAACCAACCGACCAAGGTTAATTATGGTCAATGGTGTTTCCGCCAAGGAAGCAAAATATTGGGAGGATTACCAATTCTCCGATGAATCGGATTCCGACGAGAATTCCGATGATGTTATAGAAATTACCCCAATTGAATTTAAAAAGGCAAAAGAAAATAATAGGGGAAAGGGCATAAAAATAGAGAAATCTAATTCCAACCCCGATGAACTTTATATGTATCGTCAACCCCCGAAGTCCTTAAGTTGTAACAATGACCCGGGAACCTCTAAACCACCAGGTTTTTCTAAACCAATGTGGAAAACGACGGCTCGTATTAGGGGAACATCATATATCCCTAGAAACTTGGCAAAACGAACCAAAACCGAAGAAGAAGAAACAAGCGAGTCGGAATAAGATAGTTGTATTCGTGTGGTGTAATATATGTAATATAGTGTGCTTATGCTTTATGATATATGTAAAAATTGCTCGTATTAATAAGTATTTTTTTTTTTATGAATCTAACTCTTGTCTATTTTACAGTATAAAAACACAAAATGGATAGACAACCCAATATTTTAAGAGACCTACCCGGAGACATGATTGATGAAATCTTGTCTAGAGTCGGTCAGAATTCTTCGGCACAACTATTTAAGGCGAGATCAGTTTGTAAGACATTCGAAGAACGTTCCAAGAATGCCTTGGTTTATAAAAGGCTTTCGTTCGAAAGATGGGGGATATCACATTGGGAAATCCATAAGTTACGATGTGTTTACTTTGACGCATATATTGCGGGGAACCCAAATGCTATTTTACGCAATGGGTTAAGAAATTATTTTGACTCAATATATCCGAATATTGGACTTTGTGATTTAGAAAAAGCGGCTAACATGCAACATAAAGAAGCATGTTATGCTTACGGATTAGTAATGTTCGCTTCTCACCAAAGTGAGAACAAGAACATCAGGCTACAACTATTAAACAAAACGTTCCCACAAGTGACGGAGTCGGTAATTGGGGTAAGAAATGAGGTTTTTAGATTGTTACGGGACTGTTGGACATTACGTAACCCTCGTACCTTTGACGACGTTACAACACGATGTCTTATCAATGGCCATAACGGTTATGTTCCACAAGACCAAGGATGGGAAGTAATCCTAGTAAAACCAGAATGCATGACTTGCTTCTGGATGTATGAATTACGTGTCTTTATTGCCTTTGCTGAACGACTTGTGTACTAGCTAGAATTATCTTCACAACCATCTTGTATCAAATTTATTGTGTGCTATATTTCATGCTATATGTAAAATAAGCAGTATTGTAAGTTTGTAAAATATTGTGTAAAAGTTTGAACGCGAAATATTATTATAATCAGTTTTTCATATAGAATTGTAGTAGTTGAATTGTATATTAGCTACTAAGTATGAACTTAATGGGTAGGTACTACCCGAATTTAAACTTATAAAACGCTAATATGAAGAAAAAGCTTTTATAAATGAGTTCATATTATGCTACGAAATACTATTAACTACTCTTAATATTCTGTATGATTAACTTGTTCCATTTGACTATTTTGAAGGAAATGGCACCGACTACTCGACACACCGTGAATATGAATGAAGAGGAATTCCGTACTTTTCTAGCTTCAAACATAGCCGCAGTACAGGCTGCGCTACATACCTGTAACACCCTAGGCAAATCCCACATCGCCCATGGACATGAGTGATCATGGGATTATAAGGTAATACTCAAACTTAAATGACACAACGCGTTTTGGGACCACAGGCAGAGCAGATGTGTGAGTACGCTGCAGTTAAGCGTGCTCGGGCGAGAGCACTACCAGGATGGGTGACCTCCTGGGAAAGTGCTTCTCGTGTGTGGTCACCAAGAAAAAGCCGTGCGCCTGCGGGCAAAGCGGACAATATTGTGGTCATGTTAAGCTGGGGTGTTACAGAATGGTATCAGAGCCACTCATGTACCGTTGGGGGTGGTGGGGCAAACCTCATCGAGGACGATGAGTCCCTAAGGGGGGTGAATGTAACACCCTAGGCAAATCCCACGTCGCCCATGGACATGAGTGATCATGGGATTATAAGGTAATACTCACGCTTAAATGACACAACGCGTTTTGGGACCACAGGCAGAGCAGATGTGTGAGTACGCTGCAGTTAAGCATGCTCGGGCGAGAGCACTACCAGGATGGGTGACCTCCTGGGAAAGTGCTTCTCGTGTGTGGTTGCCAAGAAAAAGCCGTGCGCCTGCGGGCAAAGCGAACAATATTGTGGTCATGTTAAGCTGGGGTGTTACAATACCAACAATAACCTTGGATCTAGCAGTACAGGAAATCGTGTAGGATGCACCTACAAAGAATTCACTGCCTGCAAACCTTTGGAATTTGATGGAACGAAGGACCGATCAGATTGAAACGGTGGACCGAGAAGGTCGAATCGGTGTTTGCCATAAGTAAGTGTACTGAAGAGGACAAAGTGAAGTACGCTACGCATACCTTTACAGGTTCTGCGTTAACATGGTGGAATACCTATCTAAAGCAAGTGGGACAAGACGATGCATACGCACTACCGTGGTCAGCATTCAAGCACTTGATGAACGAGAAATACCGTCCCAGAACCGAGGTTAATAAGCTCAAGACAGAACTTAGAGGGTTACGAACCCAAGGATTTGATATTACCACGTACGAAAGACGATTCACAGAATTGTGCCTATTGTGTCCGGGAGCATTCGAAGATGAGGAAGAGAAAATCGACGCGTTTGTGAAAGGATTACCGGAAAGAATCCAAGAAGATATAAGTTCACACGAGCCCGCCTCCATACAACAGGCATGTAGAATGGCTCACAAACTAGTGAACCAGATTGAAGAAAGAATTAAAGAACAGACTGCTGAAGAGGCCAATGTGAAGCAAGTCAAAAGAAAGTGGGAGGAAAAAGGTGATAAGAATCACCAATACAACAACAACAGCAATTACAACAATAATCTCAACAATTATCCCAACAATCGCAACATCAATCGCAACTACAACAAACGGCCCAACAACAACAACAACAACAACAACAACAACAACAACAACAACAACAACAACAATAATAACAACAGCAACTACAACAATCATCCCAACAACAATAATAACTGCAACAACAACAACAATCAGAAGCAGCTATGCCAAAGGTGTGAAAAGTATCACTCGGGGTTCTGCACCAAATTTTGCAACAAGTGTAAAAGAAATGGTCATAGCACGGTGAAGTTTGAGGTCTACGGACCAAGGGTTAATAGAACGAAAGGAACAAATGGTGTCGGAACGAGTAATGGCAGAGCAAGTAGTGTCGGAGCAAGTTATGCCAATGTAGTTTGTTATAAATGTGGAAAATCGGGCCACATTATTAGAAATTGCCCGAACCAGGAGAACGCGAATGGAAAAGGCCGCGGAAGAGTTTTCAATATTAATGCGGCAGAGGCACAGGAAGACCCGGAGCTTGTTACGGGTACGTTTCTTATTGACAATAAATCTGCTTACGTTTTATTTGATTCGGGTGCGGATAGAAGCTATATGAGTAGAGATTTTTGTGCTAAATTAAGTTGTCCATTGACGCCTTTGGATAGTAAATTTTTACTCGAATTAGCAAATGGTAAATTAATTTCAGCAGATAATATATGTCGGAATCGAGAAATTAAACTGGTTAGCGAAACATTTAAGATTGATTTGATACCAGTAGAGTTAGGGAGTTTTGATGTGATAATCGTTATGGACTGGTTGAAAGAAGTGAAAGCAGAGATCGTTTGTTACAAAAATGCAATTCGCATTATACGATAAAAAGGAAAACCCTTAATGGTGTACGGAGAAAAAGGCAACACGAAGCTACATCTTATTAGTAATTTGAAGGCACAAAAACTAATAAGAAAAGGTTGCTATGCTGTTCTAGCACACGTCGAGAAAGTAAAAACTGAAGAAAAGAGCATCAATGATGTTCCCATGCAAAAGAATTTCCCGATGTATTTCCGAAAGAATTACCGAGATTACCCCCACATCAATCCGTTGAATTTCAAATAGATCTTGTACCAGGAGCTGCACCAATAGCTCGTGCTCCTTACAGACTCGCACCCAGCGAGATGAAAGAACTGCAAAGCCAATTACAAGAACTTTTAGAGCGTGGTTTCATTCGACCAAGCACATCACCGTGGGGAGCTCCTGCTTTGTTTGTCAAGAAGAAAGATGGTACATTCAGGTTGTGTATCGACTACCGAGATTTGAACAAACTTACCATCAAGAACCGCTACCCACTACCGAGAATCGACGACTTATTTGATCAACTACAAGGCTCGTCTGTTTATTTAAAGATTGACTTACGTTCCGGGTGTAGTGACCCGAACTTTTCCATGTTTATATATATTAATTGAGATTGATATTTACATAATTAAATGTTTCCAACATGTTAAGCAATCAAACTTGTTAAGACTTGATTAATTGAAATATGTTTCATATAGACAATTGACCACCCAAGTTGATCGGTGATTCACGAACGTTAAAACTTGTAAAAACTATATGATGACATATATATGGATATATATATATAGTTAACATGATACTATGATAAGAAAACATATCATAAAGTATATTAACAATGAACTACATATGTAAAAACAAGACTACTAACTTAATGATTTTTAAACGAGACATATATGTAACGATTATCGTTGTAAAGACATTTAATGTATATATATCATATTAAGAGATATTCATACATGATAATATCATGATAATATAATAATTTAAAATCTCATTTGATATTATAAACATTGGGTTAACAACATTTAACAAGATCGTTAACCTAAAGGTTTCAAAACAACACTTACATGTAACGACTAACGATGACTTAACGACTCAGTTAAAATGTATATACATGTAGTATTTTAATATGTATTTATACACTTTTGAAAGACTTCAATACACTTATCAAAATACTTCTACTTAACAAAAATGCTTACAATTACATCCTCGTTCAGTTTCATCAACAATTCTACTCGTATGCACCCGTATTCGTACTCGTACAATACACAGCTTTTAGATGTATGTACTATTGGTATATACACTCCAATGATCAGCTCTTAGCAGCCCATGTGAGTCACCTAACACATGTGGGAACCATCATTTGGCAACTAGCATGAAATATCTCATAAAATTACAAAAATATGAGTAATCATTCATGACTTATTTACATGAAAACAAAATTACATATCCTTTATATCTAATCCATACACCAACGACCAAAAACACCTACAAACACTTTTATTCTTCAATTTTCTTCATCTAATTGATCTCTCTCAAGTTCTATCTTCAAGTTCTAAGTGTTCTTCATAAATTCCAAAATTTCTAGTTTCATAAAATCAAGAATACTTTCAAGTTTGCTAGCTCACTTCCAATCTTGTAAGGTGATCATCCAACCTCAAGAAATCTTTGTTTCTTACAGTAGGTTATCATTCTAATACAAGGTAATAATCATATTCAAACTTTGGTTCAATTTCTATAACTATAACAATCTTATTTCAAGTGATGATCTTACTTGAACTTGTTTTCGTGTCATGATTCTTCTTCAAGAACTTCGAGCCATCCAAGGATCCATTGAAGCTAGATCCATTTTTCTCTTTTCCAGTAGGTTTATCCAAGGAAATTAAGGTAGTAATGATGTTCATAACATCATTCGATTCATACATATAAAGCTATCTTATTCGAAGGTTTAAACTTGTAATCACTAGAACATAGTTTAGTTAATTCTAAACTTGTTCACAAACAAAAGTTAATCCTTCTAACTTGACTTTTAAAATCAACTAAACACATGTTCTATATCTATATGATATGATAACTTAATGATTTAAAACCTGGAAACACGAAAAACACCGTAAAACCGGATTTACGCCGTCGTAGTAACACCGCGGGCTGTTTTGGGTTAGTTAATTAAAAACTATGATTAACTTTGATTTAAAAGTTGTTATTTTGAGAAAATGATTTTTATTATGAACATGAAACTATATCCAAAAATTATGATTAAACTCAAAGTGGAAGTATGTTTTCTAAAATGGTCATCTAGACGTCATTCTTTCGACTGAAATGACTACCTTTACAAAAACGACTTGTAAATTATTTTTCTGACTATAAACCTATACTTTTTCTGTATAGATTCATAAAATAGAGTTCAATATGCAACCATAGCAATTTGATTCACTCAAAACGGATTTAAAATGAAGAAGTTATGGGTAAAACAAGATTGGATAATTTTTCTCATTTTAGCTACGTGAAAATTGATAACAAATCTATTCCAACCATAACTTAATCAACTTGTATTGTATATTATGTAATCTTGAGATACCATAGACACTTATACAATGTTTCGACCTATCATGTCGACACATCTATATATATTTCGGAACAACCATAGACACTCTATATGTGAATGTTGGAGTTAGCTATACAGGGTTGAGGTTGATTCCAAAATATATATAGTTTGAGTTGTGATCAATACTGAGATACGTATACACTGGGTCGTGGATTGATTCAAGATAATATTTATCGATTTATTTCTGTACATCTAACTGTGGACAACTAGTTGTAGGTTACTAACGAGGACAGCTGACTTAATAAACTTAAAACATCAAAATATATTAAAAGTGTTGTAAATATATTTTGAACATACTTTGATATATATGTATATATTGTTATAGGTTCGTGAATCAACCAGTGGCCAAGTCTTACTTCCCGACGAAGTAAAAATCTGTGAAAGTGAGTTATAGTCCCACTTTTAAAATCTAATATTTTTGGGATGAGAATACATGCAGGTTTTATAAATGATTTACAAAATAGACACAAGTACGTGAAACTACATTCTATGGTTGAATTATCGAAATCGAATATGCCCCTTTTTATTAAGTCTGGTAATCTAAGAATTAGGGAACAGACACCCTAATTGACGCGAATCCTAAAGATAGATCTATTGGGCCTAACAAACCCCATCCAAAGTACCGGATGCTTTAGTACTTCGAAATTTATATCATATCCGAAGGGTGTCCCGGAATGATGGGGATATTCTTATATATGCATCTTGTTAATGTCGGTTACCAGGTGTTCACCATATGAATGATTTTTATCTCTATGTATGGGATGTGTATTGAAATATGAAATCTTGTGGTCTATTGTTACGATTTGATATATATAGGTTAAACCTATAACTCACCAACATTTTTGTTAACGTTTAAAGCATGTTTATTCTCAGGTGAATATTAAGAGCTTCCGATGTTGCATACTAAAATAAGGACAAGATTTGGAGTCCATATTTGTATGATATTGTGTAAAAACTGCATTCAAGAAACTGATTTCGATGTAACATATTTGTATTGTAAACCATTATGTAATGGTCGTGTGTAAACAGGATATTTTAGATTATCATTATTTGATAATCTACGTAAAGCTTTTTAAACCTTTATTTATGAAATAAAGGTTATGGTTTGTTTTAAAAATGAATGCAGTCTTTGAAAAACGTCTCATATAGAGGTCAAAACCTCGCAACGAAATCAATTAATATGGAACGTTTTTAATCAATAAGAACGGGACATTTCAGTTGGTATCCGAGCGTTGGTCTTAGAGAACCAGAATTTTGCATTAGTGTGTCTTATCGAGTTTGTTAGGATGCATTAGTGAGTCTGGACTTCGACCGTGTTTATTTGAAAAATGATTGCTTAACAAATTTTGTTGGAAACTATATATTTTTAACATGTGAATATTATGTGACATATTAATCTCTTAACGCGTTTGATATTATGTGATAGATGTCTACCTCTAGAACAAGTCCCATTGACTCACCTAATAATAATGAAGAGTCAAATGTAAATTGGAATGATTCGTGGACTGATTCACAAGTTCCCGAAGAGGAACCGGAAGAAGAGTCGGAACCGGAAGAAGAATCGGAACCGGAAGAAGAATCGGAACCGGATGAAGAAATAGAACCGGTGGGGGAAATAATAAAACGGTTAAGTAAAAGAAAATCCTCAACCAACCGACCAAGGTTAATTATGGTCAATGGTGTTTCCGCCAAGGAAGCAAAATATTGGGAGGATTACCAATTCTCCGATGAATCGGATTCCGACGAGAATTCCGATGATGTTATAGAAATTACCCCAACTGAATTTAAAAAGGCAAAAGAAAATAATAAGGGAAAGGGCATAAAAATAGAGAAATCTAATTCCAACCCCGATGAACTTTATATGTATCGTCAACGCCCGAAGTCCTTAAGTTGTAACAATGACCCGGGAACCTCTAAACCACCAGGTTTTTCTAAACCAATGTGGACAACGACGGCTCGTATTAGGAGAACATCATATATCCCTAGAAACTTGGCAAAACGAACCAAAACCGAAGAAGAAGAAACGAGCGAGTCGGAATAAGATAGTTGTATTCGTGTGGTGTAATATATGTAATATAGTGTTCTTATGCTTTATGATATATGTAAAAATTGCTTGTATTAATAAGTATTTTTTTATGAATCTAACTCTTGTCTATTTTACAGTTTAAAAACACAAAATGGATAGACAACCCAATATTTTAAGAGACCTACCCGGAGACATGATTGATGAAATCTTGTCTAGAGTCGGCCAGAATTCTTCGGCACAACTATTTAAGGCGAGATCAGTTTGTAAGACATTCGAAGAACGTTCCAAGAATGTCTTGGTTTATAAGAGACTTTCGTTTGAAAGATGGGGGATATCACATTGGGAAACCCATAAGTTACGATGTGTTTACTTTGACGCATATATTGCGGGGAACCCAAATGCTATTTTACGCAATGGGTTAAGAAATTATTTTGACTCAATATATCCGAATATTGGACTTCGTGATTTAGAAAAAGCGGCTAACATGCAACATAAAGAAGCATGTTATGCTTACGGATTAGTAATGTTCGCTTCTCACTAAAGTGAGAACAAGAACATCGGGCTACAACTATTAAACAAAACGTTTCCACAAGTGACGGAGTCGGTAATTGGAGTAAGAAATGAGGTTTTTAGATTATTACGGGACTGTTGGACATTACGTAACCCTCGTCCCTTTGATGACGTTACAACACGCTGTCTTATCAACGGCCATAACGGTTATGTTGCACAAGACCAAGGATGGGAAGTAGTCCTAGTAAAACCAGAATGCATGACTTGTTTCTGGACGTATGAATTACGTGTCTTTATTGCCTTTGCTGAACGACTTGTGTACTAGCTAGAATTGTCTTCACAACTATCTTGTATCAAAGTTATTGTGTGCTATATTTCATGCTTTATGTAAAATAAGCGGTATTGTAAGTTTGAAAAATATTGTATAAAAGTTTGAACGCGAAATATTATTATAATCAGTTTTTTCATATAGAATTGTAGTAGTTGAATTGTATATTAGCTACTAAGTATGAACTTAACGGGTAGGTACTACCCGAATTTAAACTTATAAAACGCTAATATGAAGAAAAAGCTTTTATAAATGAGTTCATATTATGCTACGAAATACTATTAACTACTCTTAATATTCTGTATGATTAACTTGTTCCATTTAACTATTTTGAAGGAAATGGCACCGACTACTCGACACACCGTGAATATGAATGAAGAGGAATTCCGTACTTTTCTAGCTTCAAACATAGCCGCAGTACAGGCTGCGCTACATACCAACAATAACCTTGGATCTAGCAGTACAGGAACTCGTATAGGATGCACCTACAAAGAATTCACTGCCTGCAAACCTTTGGAATTTGATGGAACCGAAGGACCGATCGGATTGAAACGGTGGACCGAGAAGGTCGAATCGGTGTTTGCCATAAGTAAGTGTACTGAAGAGGACAAAGTAAAGTACGCTACGCATACCTTCACAGGTTCTGCGTTAACATGGTGGAATACCTATCTAGAGCAAGTGGGACAAGACGATGCGTACGCACTACCGTGGTCAGCATTCAAGCACTTGATGAACGAGAAGTACCGTCCCAGAACCGAGGTCAATAAGCTCAAGACAGAACTTAGAGGATTACGAACCCAAGGATTTGATATTACCACGTATGAAAGATGATTCACAGAATTGTGCCTATTGTGTCCGGGAGCATTCGAAGATGAGGAAGAGAAGATCGACGCGTTTGTGAAAGGATTACCGGAAACAATCCAAGAAGATATAAGTTCACACGAGCCCGCCTCCATACAACAGGCATGTAGAATGGCTCACAAACTCATGAAGCAAATTGAAGAAAGAATTAAAGAACAGACTGCTGAAGAGGCCAATGTGAAGCAAGTCAAAAGAAAGTGGGAGGAAAACGGTGATAAGAATCACCAATACAACAACAACAACAATTACAACAATAATCGCAACAATTATCCCAACAATCGCAACATCAATCGCAACTACAACAAACGGCCCAACAACAACAACAACAACAACAACAACAACAACAGCAACTACAACAATCATCCCAACAACAATAATAACCGCAACAACAACAACAATCAGAAGCAGCTATGCCAAAGGTGTGAAAAGAATCATTCGGGGTTCTGCACCAAATTTTGCAACAAGTGTAAAAGAAATGGTCATAGCGCGGCGAAGTGTGAGGTCTACGGACCAGGGGTTAATAGAACGAAAGGAACAAATGGTGTCGGAACGAGTAATGGCGGAGCAAGTAGTGTCGGAGCAAGTTATGCCAATGTAGTTTGTTATAAATGTGGAAAACCAGGCCACATTATTAGAAATTGCCCGAACCAGGAGAACACGAATGGACAAGGCCGTGGAAGAGTTTTCAATATTAATGCGGCAGAGGCACAGGAAGACCCGGAGCTTGTTACGGGTACGTTTCTTATTGACAATAAATCTGCTTACGTTTTATTTGATTCGGGTGCGGATAGAAGCTATATGAGTAGAGATTTTTGTGCTAAATTAAGTTGTCCATTGACGCCTTTGGATAGTAAATTTTTACTCGAATTAGCAAATGGTAAATTAATTTCAGCAGATAATATATGTCGGAATCGAGAAATTAAACTGGTTAGCGAAACATTTAAGATTGATTTGATACCAGTAGAGTTAGGGAGTTTTGATGTGATAATCGGTATGGACTGGTTGAAAGAAGTGAAAGCGAAGATCGTTTGTTACAAAAATGCAATTCGCATTATACGAGAAAAAGGAAAACCCTTAATGGTGTACGGAGAAAAGGGCAACACGAAGCTACATCTTATTAGTAATTTGAAGGCACAAAAACTAATAAGAAAAGGTTGCTATGCTGTTCTAGCACACGTCAAGAAAGTACAAACTGAAGAAAAGAGCATCAATGATGTTCCCGTCGCAAAAGAATTTCCTGATGTATTTCCGAAAGAATTACCGGGATTACCCCCACATCGATCCGTTGAATTTCAAATAGATCTTGTACCAGGAGCTGCACCAATAGCTCGTGCTCCTTACAGACTCGCACCAAGCGAGATGAAAGAACTACAAAGCCAATTACAAGAACTTTTAGAGCGTGGTTTCATTCGACCAAGCACATCACCGTGGGGAGCTCCTGTTTTGTTTGTCAAGAAGAAAGATGGTACATTCAGGTTGTGTATCGACTACCGAGAGTTGAACAAACTTACCATCAAGAACCGCTACCCACTACCGAGAATCGATGACTTATTTGATCAACTACAAGGCTCGTCTGTTTATTCAAAGATTGACTTACGTTCCGGGTATCATCAAATGCGGGTGAAAGAAGATGATATTCCAAAGACTGCTTTCAGAACACGTTACGGTCATTACGAGTTTATGGTCATGCCGTTTGGTTTAACTAATGCACCAGCTGTGTTCATGGACCTTATGAACCGAGTGTGTGGACCATACCTTGACAAGTTTGTCATTGTTTTCATTGATGACATACTTATTTACTCAAAGAATGACCAAGAACACGGTAAACATTTGAGAAAGGTGTTAGAAGTATTGAGGAAGGAAGAATTGTACGCTAAGTTTTCAAAGTGTGCATTTTGGTTGGAAGAAGTTCAATTCCTCGGTCACATAGTGAACAAAGAAGGTATTAAGGTGGATCCGGCAAAGATAGAAACTGTTGAAAAGTGGAAAACCCCGAAAACTCCGAAACACATACACCAGTTTTTAGGACTAGCTGGTTACTACAGAAGGTTCATCCAAGACTTTTCCAGAATAGCAAAACCCTTGACTGCATTAACGCATAAAGGGAAGAAATTTGAATGGAATGATGAACAAGAGAAAGCGTTTCAGTTATTGAAGAAAAAGCTAACTACGGCACCTATATTGTCATTGCCTGAAGGGAATGATGATTTTGTGATTTATTGTAATGCATCAAAGCAAGGTCTCGATTGTGTATTAATGCAACGAACGAAGGTGATTGCTTATGCGTCTAGACAATTGAAGATTCACGAACAAAATTATACGACGCATGATTTGGAATTAGGCGCGGTTGTTTTTGCATTAAAGACTTGGAGGCACTACTTATATGGGGTCAAAAGTATTATATATACCGACCACAAAAGTCTTCAACACATATTTAATCAGAAACAACTGAATATGAGGCAGCGTAGGTGGATTGAATTATTGAATGATTACGACTTTGAGATTCGTTACCACCCGGGGAAGGCAAATGTGGTAGCCGATGCCTTGATCAGGAAGGACAGAGAACCCATTCGAGTAAAATCTATGAATATAATGATTCATAATAACATTACTACTCAAATAAAGGAGGCGCAACAAGGAGTTTTAAAAGAGGGAAATTTAAAGGATGAAATACCCAAAGGATCGGAGAAGCATCTTAATATTCGGGAAGACGGAACCCGGTATAGGGCTGAAAGGATTTGGGTACCAAAATTTGGAGATATGAGAGAAATGGTACTTAGAGAAGCTCATAAAACCAGATACTCAATACATCCTGGAACGGGGAAGATGTACAAGGATCTCAAGAAACATTTTTGGTGGCCGGGTATGAAAGCCGATGTTGCTAAATACGTAGGAGAATGTTTGACGTGTTCTAAGGTCAAAGCTGAGCATCAGAAACCATCAGGTCTACTTCAACAACCCAAAATCCCGGAATGGAAATGGGAAAACATTACCATGGATTTCATCACTAAATTGCCAAGGACTGCAAGTGGTTTTGATACTATTTGGGTAATAATTGACCGTCTCACCAAATCAGCACACTTCTTGCCAATAAGAGAAGATGACAAGATGGAGAAGTTAGCACGACTGTATTTGAAGGAAGTCATCTCCAGACATGGAATACCAATCTCTATTATCTCTGATAGGGATGGCAGATTTATTTCAAGATTCTGGCAGACATTACAGCAAGCATTAGGAACTCGTCTAGACATGAGTACTGCCTATCATCCACAAACTGATGGGCAGAGCGAAAGGACGATACAAACGCTTGAAGACATGCTACGAGCATGTGTTATTGATTTCGGAAACAGTTGGGATCGACATCTACCGTTAGCAGAATTTTCCTACAACAACAGCTACCATTCAAGCATTGAGATGGCGCCGTTTGAAGCACTTTATGGTAGAAAGTGCAGGTCTCCGATTTGTTGGAGTGAAGTGGGGGATAGACAGATTACGGGTCCGGAGATTATACAAGAAACTACCGAGAAGATCATCCAAATTCAACAACGGTTGAAAACCGCCCAAAGTCGACAAAAGAGCTACGCTGACATTAAAAGAAAAGATATAGAATTTGAAATTGGAGAGATGGTCATGCTTAAAGTTGCACCTTGGAAAGGCGTTGTTCGATTTGGTAAACAAGGGAAATTAAATCCAAGGTATATTGGACCATTCAAGATTATTGATCGTGTCGGACCAGTAGCTTACCGACTAGAGTTACCTCAACAACTCGCGGCTGTACATAACACTTTCCACGTCTCGAATTTAAAGAAATGTTTTGCTAAAGAAGATCTCACTATTCCGTTAGATGAAATCCAAATCAACGAAAAACTTCAATTCATCGAAGAACCCGTCGAAATAATGGATCGTGAGGTTAAAAGATTTAAGCAAAACAAGATACCAATTGTTAAGGTTCGATGGAATGCTCGTAGAGGACCCGAGTTCACCTGGGAGCGTGAAGATCAGATGAAGAAGAAATACCCGCATCTATTTCCAGAAGATTCGTCAACACCTTCAACAGCTTAAAATTTCGGGACGAAATTTATTTAACGGGTAGGTACTGTAGTGACCCGAACTTTTCCATGTTTATATATATTAATTGAGATTGATATTTACATGATTAAATGTTTCCAACATGTTAAGCAATCAAACTTGTTAAGACTTGATTAATTGAAATATGTTTCATATAGACAATTGACCACCCAAGTTGATCGGTGATTCACGAACGTTAAAACTTGTAAAAACTATATGATGACATATATATGGATATATATATAGTTAACATGATACTATGATAAGAAAACATATCATAAAGTATATTAACAATGAAATACATATGTAAAAACAAGACTACTAACTTAATGATTTTTAAACGAGACATATATGTAACGATTATCGTTGTAAAGACATTTAATGTATATATATCATATTAAGAGATATTCATACATGATAATATCATGATAATATAATAATTTAAAATCTCATTTGATATTATAAACATTGGGTTAACAACATTTAACAAGATCGTTAACCTAAAGGTTTCAAAACAACACTTACATGTAACGACTAACGATGACTTAACGACTCAGTTAAAATGTATATACATGTAGTGTTTTAATATGTATTTATACACTTTTGAAAGACTTCAATACACTTATCAAAATACTTCTACTTAACAAAAATGCTTACAATTACATCCTCGTTCAGTTTCATCAACAATTCTACTCGTATGCACCTGTATTCGTACTCGTACAATACACAGCTTTTAGATGTATGTACTATTGGTATATACACTCCAATGATCAGCTCTTAGCAGCCCATGTGAGTCACCTAACACATGTGGGAACTGTAGTGACCCGAACTTTTCCATGTTTATATATATTAATTGAGATTGATGTTTACATGATTAAATGTTTCCAACATGTTAAGCAATCAAACTTGTTAAGACTTGATTAATTGAAATAGGTTTCATATAGACAATTGACCACCCAAGTTGACCGGTGATTCACGAACGTTAAAACTTGTAAAAAAAAACTATATGATGACATATATATGGTTATATATATAGTTAACATGATATTATGATAAGTAAACATATCATTAATTATATTAACAATGAACTACATATGTAAAAACAAGACTACTAACTTAATGATTTTGAAACGAGACATATATGTAACGTTTATCGTTGTAACGACATTTAATGTATATATATCATATTAAGAGATATTCGTACATCATAATATCATGATAATATAATAATTTAAAATCTCTTTTGATATTATAAACATTGGGTTAACAACATTTAACAAGATCGTTAACCTAAAGGTTTCAAAACAACACTTACATGTAACGACTAACGATGACTTAACGACTCAGTTAAAATGTATATACATGTAGTGTTTTAATATGTATTTATACACTTTTGAAAGACTTCAATACACTTATCAAAATACTTCTACTTAACAAAAATGCTTACAATTACATTCTCGTTCAGTTTCATCAACAATTCTACTCGTATGCACCCGTATTCGTACTCGTACAATACACAGCTTTTAGATGTATGTACTATTGGTATATACACTCCAATGATCAGCTCTTAGCAGCCCATGTGAGTCACCTAACACATGTGGGAACCATCATTTGGCAACTAGCATGAAATATCTCATAAGATTACAAAAATATGAGTAATCATTCATGACTTATTTACATGAAAACAAAATTACATATCCTTTATATCTAATCCATACACCAATGACCAAAAACACCTACAAACACTTTCATTCTTCAATTTTCTTCATCTAATTGAACTCTCTCAAGTTCTATCTTCAAGTTCTAAGTGTTCTTCATAAATTCCAAAAGTTCTAGTTTCATAAAATCAAGAATACTTTCAAGTTTGCTAGCTCACTTCCAATCTTGTAAGGTGATCATCCAACCTCAAGAAATCTTTGTTTCTTACAGTAGGTTATCATTCTAATACAAGGTAATAATCATATTCAAACTTTGGTTCAATTTCTATAACTATAACAATCTTATTTCAAGTGATGATCTTACTTGAACTTGTTTTCGTGTCATGATTTTGCTTCAAGAACTTTGAGCCATCCAAGGATCCATTGAAGCTAGATCCATTTTTCTCTTTTCCAGTAGGTTCATCCAAGGAACTTAAGGTAGTAATGATGTTCATAACATCATTCGATTCATACATATAAAGCTATCTTATTCGAAGGTTTAAACTTGTAATCACTAGAACATAGTTTAGTTAATTCTAAACTTGTTCGCAAACAAAAGTTAATCCTTCTAACTTGACTTTTAAAATCAACTAAACACATGTTCTATATCTATATGATATGCTAACTTAATGATTTAAAACCTGGAAACACGAAAAACACCGTAAAACCGGATTTACGCCGTCGTAGTAACACCGCGGGCTGTTTTGGGTTAGTTAATTAAAAACTATGATAAACTTTGATTTAAAAGTTGTTATTCTGAGAAAATGATTTTTATTATGAACATGAAACTATATCCAAAAATTATGGTTAAACTCAAAGTGGAAGTATGTTTTCTAAAATGGTCATCTAGACGTCGTTCTTTCGACTGAAATGACTACCTTTACAAAAACGACTTGTAACTTATTTTTCCGACTAGAAACCTATACTTTTTTTGTTTATATTCATAAAATAGAGTTCAATATGAAACCATAGCAATTTGGTTCACTCAAAACGGATTTAAAATGAAGAAGTTATGGGTAAAACAAGATTGGATAATTTTTCTCATTTTAGCTACGTGAAAATTGGTAACAAATCTATTCCAACCATAACTTAATCAACTTGTATTATATATTATGTAATCTTGAGATACCATAGACACGTATACAATGTTTCGACCTATCATGTCGACACATCTATATATATTTCGGAACAACCATAGACACTCTATATGTGAATGTTGGAGTTAGCTATACAGGGTTGAGGTTGATTCCAAATTATATATAGTTTGAGTTGTGATCAATACTGAGATACGTATACACTGGGTCGTGGATTGATTCAAGATAATATTTATCGATTTATTTCTGTACATCTAACTGTGGACAACTAGTTGTAGGTTACTAACGAGGACAGCTGACTTAATAAACTTAAAACATCAAAATATATTAAAAGTGTTGTAAATATATTTTGAACATACTTTGATATATATGTATATATTGTTATAGGTTCGTGAATCAACCAGTGGCCAAGTCTTACTTCCCGACGAAGTAAAAATCTGTGAAAGTGAGTTATAGTCCCACTTTTAAAATCTAATATTTTTGGGATGAGAATACATGCAGGTTTTATAAATGATTTACAAAATAGACACAAGTACGTGAAACTACATTCTATGGTTGAATTATCGAAATCGAATACGCCCCTTTTTATTAAGTCTGGTAATCTAAGAATTAGGGAACAGACACCCTAATTGACGCGAATCCTAAAGATAGATCTATTGGGCCTAACAAACCCCATCCAAAGTACCGGATGCTTTAGTACTTCGAAATTTATATCATATCCGAAGGGTGTCCCGGAATGATGGGGATATTCTTATATATGCATCTTGTTATTGTCGGTTACCAGGTGTTCACCATATGAATGATTTTTATCTCTATGTATGGGATGTGTATTGAAATATGAAATCTTGTGGTCTATTGTTACGATTTGATATATATAGGTTAAACCTATAACTCACCAACATTTTTGTTGACGTTTTAAGCATGTTTATTCTCAGGTGATTATTAAGAGCTTCCGCTGTCGCATACTTAAATAAGGACAAGATTTGGAGTCCATGCTTGTATGATATTGTGTAAAAACTGCATTCAAGAAACTTATTTTGTTGTAACATATTTGTATTGTAAACCATTATGTAATGGTCGTGTGTAAACAGGATATTTTAGATTATCATTATTTGATAATCTACGTAAAGCTTTTTAAACCTTTATTGATGAAATAAAGGTTATGGTTTGTTTAAAAATGAATGCAGTCTTTGAAAAACGTCTCATATAGAGGTCAAAACCTCGCAACGAAATCAATTAATATGGAACGTTTTTAATCAATAAGAACGGGACATTTCAGTTGGTATCCGAGCGTTGGTCTTAGAGAACCAGAAAATTTGCATTAGTGTGTCTTATCGAGTTTGTTAGGATGCATTAGTGAGTCTGGACTTCGACCGTGTTTTCTTTAAAAATGATTGCTTAACATTTTTGTTGGAAACTATATATTTTTAACATATGAATATTATGTGATATATTAATCTCTTAACGTGTTTGATATTATGTGATAGATGTCTACCTCTAGAACAAGTCCCATTGACTCACCTAATAATAATGAAGAGTCAAATGTAAATTGGAATGATTTGTGGACTGATTCACAAGTTCCCGAAGAGGAACCGGAAGAAGAGTCGGAACCGGAAGAAGAATCGGAACCGGAAGAAGAATCGGAACCGGATGAAGAAATAGAACCGGTGGGGGAAATAATAAAACGGTTAAGTAAAAGAAAATCCTCAACCAACCGACCAAAGTTAATTATGGTCAATGGTGTTTCCGCCAAGGAAGCAAAATATTGGGAGGATTACCAATTCTCCGATGAATCGGATTCCGACGAGAATTCCGATGATGTTATAGAAATTACCCCAACTGAATTTAAAAAGGCAAAAGAAAATAATAAGGGAAAGGGCATAAAAATAGAGAAATCTAATTCCAACCCCGATGAACTTTATATGTATCGTCAACCCCCGAAGTCCTTAAGTTGTAACAATGACCCGGGAACCTCTAAACCACCAGGTTTTTCTAAACCAATGTGGACAACGACGGCTCGTATTAGGGGAACATCATATATCCCTAGAAACTTGGCAAAACGAACCAAAACCGAAGAAGAAGAAACGAGCGAGTCGGAATAAGATAGTTGTATTCGTGTGGTGTAATATATGGAATATAGTGTTCTTATGCTTTATGATATATGTAAAAATTGCTTGTATTAATAAGTATTTTTTTTATGAATCTAACTCTTGTCTATTTTACAGTTTAAAAACAAAAAATGGATAGACAACCCAATATTTTAAGAGACCTACCCGGAGACATGATTGATGAAATCTTGTCTAGAGTCGGCCAGAATTCTTCGGCACAACTATTTAAGGCGAGATCAGTTTGTAAGACATTCGAAGAACGTTCCAAGAATGTCTTGGTTTATAAGAGACTTTCGTTTGAAAGATGGGGGATATCACATTGGGAAACCCATAAGTTACGATGTGTTTACTTTGACGCATATATTGCGGGGAACCCAAATGCTATTTTACGCAACGGGTTAAGAAATTATTTTGACTCAATATATCCGAATATTGGACTTCGTGATTTAGAAAAAGCGGCTAACATGCAACATAAAGAAGCATGTTATGCTTACGGATTAGTAATGTTCGCTTCTCACCAAAGTGAGAACAAGAACATCGGGCTACAACTATTAAACAAAACGTTTCCACAAGTGACGGAGTCGGTAATTGGGGTAAGAAATGAGGTTTTTAGATTATTACGGGACTGTTGGACATTACGTAACCCTCGTCCCTTTGATGACGTTACAACACGCTGTCTTATCAACGGCCATAACGGTTATGTTGCACAAGACCAAGGATGGGAAGTAGTCCTAGTAAAACCAGAATGCATGACTTGTTTCTGGACGTATGAATTACGTGTCTTTATTGCCTTTGCTGAATGACTTGTGTACTAGCTAGAATTGTCTTCACAACTATCTTGTATCAAAGTTATTGTGTGCTATATTTCATGCTTTATGTAAAATAAGCGGTATTGTAAGTTTGTAAAATATTGTATAAAAGTTTGAACGCGAAATATTATTATAATCAGTTTTTCATATAGAATTGTAGTAGTTGAATTGTATATTAGCTACTAAGTATGAACTTAACGGGTAGGTACTACCCGAATTTAAACTTATAAAACGCTAATATGAAGAAAAAGCTTTTATAAATGAGTTCATATTATGCTACGAAATACTATTAACTACTCTTAATATTCTGTATGATTAACTTGTTCCATTTAACTATTTTGAAGGAAATGGCACCGACTACTCGACACACCGTGAATATGAATGAAGAGGAATTCCGTACTTTTCTAGCTTCAAACATAGCCGCAGTACAGGCTGCGCTACATACCAACAATAACCTTGGATCTAGCAGTACAGGAAATCGTGTAGGATGCACCTACAAAGAATTCACTGCCTGCAAACCTTTGGAATTTGATGGAACCGAAGGACCGATCGGATTGAAACGGTGGACCGAGAAGGTTGAATCGGTGTTTGCCATAAGTAAGTGTACTGAAGAGGACAAAGTGAAGTACGCTACGCATACCTTCACAGGTTCTGCGTTAACATGGTGGAATACCTATCTAGAGCAAGTGGGACAAGATGATGCGTACGCACTACCGTGGTCAGCATTCAAGCACTTGATGAACGAGAAGTACCGTCCCAGAACCGAGGTCAATAAGCTCAAGACAGAACTTAGAGGGTTACGAACCCAAGGATTTGATATTACCACGTACGAAAGACGATTCACAGAATTGTGCCTATTGTGTCCGGGAGCATTCGAAGATGAGGAAGAGAAGATCGACGCATTTGTGAAAGGATTACCGGAAAGAATCCAAGAAGATATAAGTTCACACGAGCCCGCCTCCATACAACAGGCATGTAGAATGGCTCACAAACTAGTGAACCAGATTGAAGAAAGAATTAAAGAACAGACTGCTGAAGAGGCCAATGTGAAGCAAGTCAAAAGAAAGTGGGAGGAAAACGGTGATAAGAATCACCAATACAACAACAACAGCAATTACAACAATAATCGCAACAATTATCCCAACAATCGCAACATCAATCGCAACTACAACAAACGGCCCAACAACAACAACAATAACAACAACAACAACAACAACAGCAACTACAACAATCATCCCAACAACAATAATAACCGCAACAACAACAACAATCAGAAGCAACTATGCCAAAGGTGTGAAAAGAATCACTCGGGGTTCTGCACCAAATTTTGCAACAAGTGTAAAAGAAATGGTCATAGCGCGACGAAGTGTGAGGTCTACGGACCAGGGGTTAATAGAACGAAAGGAACAAATGGTGTCGGAACGAGTAATGGCGGAGCAAGTAGTGTCGGAGCAAGTTATGCCAATGTAGTTTGTTATAAATGTGGAAAACCAGGCCACATTATTAGAAATTGCCCGAACCAGGAGAACACGAATGGACAAGGCCGTGGAAGAGTTTTCAATATTAATGCGGTAGAGGCACAGGAAGACCCGGAGCTTGTTACGGGTACGTTTCTTATTGACAATAAATCTGCTTACGTTTTATTTGATTCGGGTGCGGATAGAAGCTATATGAGTAGAGATTTTTGTGCTAAATTAAGTTGTCCATTGACGCCTTTGGATAGTAAATTTTTACTCGAATTAGCAAATGGTAAATTAATTTCAGCAGATAATATATGTCGGAATCGAGAAATTAAACTGGTTAGCGAAACATTTAAGATTGATTTGATACCAGTAGAGTTAGGGAGTTTTGATGTGATAATCGGTATGGACTGGTTGAAAGAAGTGAAAGCGGAGATCGTTTGTTACAAAAATGCAATTCGCATTATACGAGAAAAAGGAAAACCCTTAATGGTGTACGGAGAAAAGGGCAACACGAAGCTACATCTTATTAGTAATTTGAAGGCACAAAAACTAATAAGAAAAGGTTGCTATGCTGTTCTAGCACACGTCGAGAAAGTACAAACTGAAGAAAAGAGCATCAATGATGTTCCCATTGCAAAAGAATTTCCCGATGTATTTCCGAAAGAATTACCGGGATTACCCCCACATCGATCCGTTGAATTTCAAATAGATCTTGTACCAGGAGCTGCACCAATAGCTCGTGCTCCTTACAGACTCGCACCCAGCGAGATGAAAGAACTGCAAAGCCAATTACAAGAACTTTTAGAGCGTGGTTTCATTCGACCAAGCACATCACCGTGGGGAGCTCCTGTTTTGTTTGTCAAGAAGAAAGATGGTACATTCAGGTTGTGTATCGACTACCGAGAGTTGAACAAACTTACCATCAAGAACCGCTACCCACTACCGAGAATCGACGACTTATTTGATCAACTACAAGGCTCGTCTGTTTATTCAAAGATTGACTTACGTTCCGGGTATCATCAAATGCGGGTGAAAGAAGATGATATTCCAAAGACTGCTTTCAGAACACGTTACGGTCATTACGAGTTTATGGTCATGCCGTTTGGTTTAACTAATGCACCAGCTGTGTTCATGGACCTTATGAACCGAGTGTGTGGACCATACCTTGACAAGTTTGTCATTGTTTTCATTGATGACATACTTATTTACTCAAAGAATGACCAAGAACACGGTGAACATTTGAGAAAGGTGTTAGAAGTATTGAGGAAGGAAGAATTGTACGCTAAGTTTTCAAAGTGTGCATTTTGGTTGGAAGAAGTTCAATTCCTCGGTCACATAGTGAACAAAGAAGGTATTAAGGTGGATCCGGCAAAGATAGAAACTGTTGAAAAGTGGGAAACCCCGAAAACTCCGAAACACATACGCCAGTTTTTAGGACTAGCTGGTTACTACAGAAGGTTCATCCAAGACTTTTCCAGAATAGCAAAACCCTTGACTGCATTAACGCATAAAGGGAAGAAATTTGAATGGAATGATGAACAAGAGAAAGCGTTTCAGTTATTGAAGAAAAAGCTAACTACGGCACCTATATTGTCATTGCCTGAAGGGAATGATGATTTTGTGATTTATTGTGATGCATCAAAGCAAGGTCTCGGTTGTGTATTAATGCAACGAACGAAGGTGATTTCTTATGCGTCTAGACAATTGAAGATTCACGAACAAAATTATACGACGCATGATTTGGAATTAGGCGCGGTTGTTTTTGCATTAAAGACTTGGAGGCACTACTTATATGGGGTCAAAAGTATTATATATACCGACCACAAAAGTCTTCAACACATATTTAATCAGAAACAACTGAATATGAGGCAGCGTAGGTGGATTGAATTATTGAATGATTACGATTTTGAGATTCGTTACCACCCGGGGAAGGCAAATGTGGTAGCCGATGCCTTGAGCAGGAAGGATAGAGAACCCATTCGAGTAAAATCTATGAATATAATGATTCATAATAACATTACTACTCAAATAAAGGAGGCACAACAAGGAGTTTTAAAAGAGGGAAATTTAAAGGATGAAATACCCAAAGGATCGGAGAAGCATCTTAATATTCGGGAAGACGGAACCCGGTATAGGGCTGAAAGGATTTGGGTACCAAAATTTGGAGATATGAGAGAAATGGTACTTAGAGAAGCTCATAAAACCAGATACTCAATACATCCTGGTACGGGGAAGATGTACAAGGATCTCAAGAAACATTTTTGGTGGCCGGGTATGAAAGCCGATGTTGCTAAATACGTAGGAGAATGTTTGACGTGTTCTAAGATCAAAGCTGAGCATCAGAAACCATCAGGTCTACTTCAACAACCCGAAATCCCGGAATGGAAATGGGAAAACATTACCATGGATTTCATCACTAAATTGCCAAGGACTGCAAGTGGTTTTGATACTATTTGGGTAATAGTTGATCGTCTCACCAAATCAGCACACTTCCTACCAATAAGAGAAGATGACAAGATGGAGAAGTTAGCACGACTGTATTTGAAGGAAGTCGTCTCCAGACATGGAATACCAATCTCTATTATCTCTGATAGGGATGGCAGATTTATTTCAAGATTCTGGCAGACATTACAGCAAGCATTAGGAACTCGTCTAGACATGAGTACTGCCTATCATCCACAAACTGATGGGCAGAGCGAAAGGACGATACAAACACTTGAAGACATGCTACGAGCATGTGTTATTGATTTCGGAAACAGTTGGGATCGACATCTACCGTTAGCAGAATTTTCCTACAACAACAGCTACCATTCAAGCATTGAGATGGCGCCGTTTGAAGCACTTTATGGTAGAAAGTGCAGGTCTCCGATTTGTTGGAGTGAGGTGGGGGATAGACAGATTACGGGTCCGGAGATTATACAAGAAACTACCGAGAAGATCATCCAAATTCAACAACGGTTGAAAACCGCCCAAAGTCGACAAAAGAGCTACGCTGACATTAAAAGAAAAGATATAGAATTTGAAATTGGAGAGATGGTCATGCTTAAAGTTTCACCTTGGAAAGGCGTTGTTCGATTTGGTAAACGAGGGAAATTAAATCCAAGGTATATTGGACCATTCAAGATTATTGATCGTGTCGGACCAGTAGCTTACCGACTTGAGTTACCTCAACAACTCGCGGCTGTACATAACACTTTCCACGTCTCGAATTTGAAGAAATGTTTTGCTAAAGAAGATCTCACTATTCCGTTAGATGAAATCCAAATCAACGAAAAACTCCAATTCATCGAAGAACCCGTCGAAATAATGGATCGTGAGGTTAAAAGACTTAAGCAAAACAAGATACCAATTGTTAAGGTTCGATGGAATGCTCGTAGAGGACCCGAGTTCACCTGGGAGCGTGAAGATCAGATGAAGAAGAAATACCCGCATCTATTTCCAGAAGATTCGTCAACACCTTCAACAGCTTAAAATTTCGGGACGAAATTTATTTAACGGGTAGGTACTGTAGTGACCCGAACTTTTCCATGTTTATATATATTAATTGAGATTGATGTTTACATGATTAAATGTTTCCAACATGTTAAGCAATCAAACTTGTTAAGACTTGATTAATTGAAATAGGTTTCATATAGACAATTGACCACCCAAGTTGACCGGTGATTCACGAACGTTAAAACTTGTAAAAAAAAACTATATGATGACATATATATGGTTATATATATAGTTAACATGATATTATGATAAGTAAACATATCATTAATTATATTAACAATGAACTACATATGTAAAAACAAGACTACTAACTTAATGATTTTGAAACGAGACATATATGTAACGTTTATCGTTGTAACGACATTTAATGTATATATATCATATTAAGAGATATTCGTACATCATAATATCATGATAATATAATAATTTAAAATCTCTTTTGAT
This sequence comes from Rutidosis leptorrhynchoides, assembly GCF_046630445.1. Taxonomy (NCBI): domain Eukaryota; kingdom Viridiplantae; phylum Streptophyta; class Magnoliopsida; order Asterales; family Asteraceae; genus Rutidosis; species Rutidosis leptorrhynchoides. The sequence goes on along the minus strand of NC_092338.1, from coordinate 206,014,633 downwards.
ATTATAAACATTGGGTTAACAACATTTAACAAGATCGTTAACCTAAAGGTTTCAAAACAACACTTACATGTAACGACTAACGATGACTTAACGACTCAGTTAAAATGTATATACATGTAGTGTTTTAATATGTATTTATACACTTTTGAAAGACTTCAATACACTTATCAAAATACTTCTACTTAACAAAAATGCTTACAATTACATTCTCGTTCAGTTTCATCAACAATTCTACTCGTATGCACCCGTATTCGTACTCGTACAATACACAGCTTTTAGATGTATGTACTATTGGTATATACACTCCAATGATCAGCTCTTAGCAGCCCATGTGAGTCACCTAACACATGTGGGAACCATCATTTGGCAACTAGCATGAAATATCTCATAAGATTACAAAAATATGAGTAATCATTCATGACTTATTTACATGAAAACAAAATTACATATCCTTTATATCTAATCCATACACCAATGACCAAAAACACCTACAAACACTTTCATTCTTCAATTTTCTTCATCTAATTGAACTCTCTCAAGTTCTATCTTCAAGTTCTAAGTGTTCTTCATAAATTCCAAAAGTTCTAGTTTCATAAAATCAAGAATACTTTCAAGTTTGCTAGCTCACTTCCAATCTTGTAAGGTGATCATCCAACCTCAAGAAATCTTTGTTTCTTACAGTAGGTTATCATTCTAATACAAGGTAATAATCATATTCAAACTTTGGTTCAATTTCTATAACTATAACAATCTTATTTCAAGTGATGATCTTACTTGAACTTGTTTTCGTGTCATGATTTTGCTTCAAGAACTTTGAGCCATCCAAGGATCCATTGAAGCTAGATCCATTTTTCTCTTTTCCAGTAGGTTCATCCAAGGAACTTAAGGTAGTAATGATGTTCATAACATCATTCGATTCATACATATAAAGCTATCTTATTCGAAGGTTTAAACTTGTAATCACTAGAACATAGTTTAGTTAATTCTAAACTTGTTCGCAAACAAAAGTTAATCCTTCTAACTTGACTTTTAAAATCAACTAAACACATGTTCTATATCTATATGATATGCTAACTTAATGATTTAAAACCTGGAAACACGAAAAACACCGTAAAACCGGATTTACGCCGTCGTAGTAACACCGCGGGCTGTTTTGGGTTAGTTAATTAAAAACTATGATAAACTTTGATTTAAAAGTTGTTATTCTGAGAAAATGATTTTTATTATGAACATGAAACTATATCCAAAAATTATGGTTAAACTCAAAGTGGAAGTATGTTTTCTAAAATGGTCATCTAGACGTCGTTCTTTCGACTGAAATGACTACCTTTACAAAAACGACTTGTAACTTATTTTTCCGACTAGAAACCTATACTTTTTTTGTTTATATTCATAAAATAGAGTTCAATATGAAACCATAGCAATTTGGTTCACTCAAAACGGATTTAAAATGAAGAAGTTATGGGTAAAACAAGATTGGATAATTTTTCTCATTTTAGCTACGTGAAAATTGGTAACAAATCTATTCCAACCATAACTTAATCAACTTGTATTATATATTATGTAATCTTGAGATACCATAGACACGTATACAATGTTTCGACCTATCATGTCGACACATCTATATATATTTCGGAACAACCATAGACACTCTATATGTGAATGTTGGAGTTAGCTATACAGGGTTGAGGTTGATTCCAAATTATATATAGTTTGAGTTGTGATCAATACTGAGATACGTATACACTGGGTCGTGGATTGATTCAAGATAATATTTATCGATTTATTTCTGTACATCTAACTGTGGACAACTAGTTGTAGGTTACTAACGAGGACAGCTGACTTAATAAACTTAAAACATCAAAATATATTAAAAGTGTTGTAAATATATTTTGAACATACTTTGATATATATGTATATATTGTTATAGGTTCGTGAATCAACCAGTGGCCAAGTCTTACTTCCCGACGAAGTAAAAATCTGTGAAAGTGAGTTATAGTCCCACTTTTAAAATCTAATATTTTTGGGATGAGAATACATGCAGGTTTTATAAATGATTTACAAAATAGACACAAGTACGTGAAACTACATTCTATGGTTGAATTATCGAAATCGAATACGCCCCTTTTTATTAAGTCTGGTAATCTAAGAATTAGGGAACAGACACCCTAATTGACGCGAATCCTAAAGATAGATCTATTGGGCCTAACAAACCCCATCCAAAGTACCGGATGCTTTAGTACTTCGAAATTTATATCATATCCGAAGGGTGTCCCGGAATGATGGGGATATTCTTATATATGCATCTTGTTATTGTCGGTTACCAGGTGTTCACCATATGAATGATTTTTATCTCTATGTATGGGATGTGTATTGAAATATGAAATCTTGTGGTCTATTGTTACGATTTGATATATATAGGTTAAACCTATAACTCACCAACATTTTTGTTGACGTTTTAAGCATGTTTATTCTCAGGTGATTATTAAGAGCTTCCGCTGTCGCATACTTAAATAAGGACAAGATTTGGAGTCCATGCTTGTATGATATTGTGTAAAAACTGCATTCAAGAAACTTATTTTGTTGTAACATATTTGTATTGTAAACCATTATGTAATGGTCGTGTGTAAACAGGATATTTTAGATTATCATTATTTGATAATCTACGTAAAGCTTTTTAAACCTTTATTGATGAAATAAAGGTTATGGTTTGTTTAAAAATGAATGCAGTCTTTGAAAAACGTCTCATATAGAGGTCAAAACCTCGCAACGAAATCAATTAATATGGAACGTTTTTAATCAATAAGAACGGGACATTTCAGGAACCATCATTTGGCAACTAGCATGAAATATCTCATAAAATTACAAAAATATGAGTAATCATTCATGACTTATTTACATGAAAACAAAATTACATATCCTTTATATCTAATCCATACACCAACGACCAAAAATACCTACAAACACTTTCATTCTTCAATTTTCTTCATCTAATTGATCTCTCTCAAGTTCTATCTTCAAGTTCTAAGTGTTCTTCATAAATTCCAAAAGTTCTAGTTTCATAAAATCAAGAATACTTTCAAGTTTGCTAGCTCACTTCCAATCTTGTAAGGTGATCATCCAACCTCAAGAAATCTTTGTTTCTTACAGTAGGTTATCATTCTAATATAAGGTAATAATCATATTCAAACTTTGGTTCAATTTCTATAACTATAACAATCTTATTTCAAGTGATGATCTTACTTGAACTTGTTTTCGTGTCATGATTCTTCTTCAAGAACTTCGAGCCATCCAAGGATCCATTGAAGCTAGATCCATTTTTCTCTTTTCCAGTAGGTTTATCCAAGGAAATTAAGGTAGTAATGATGTTCATAACATCATTCGATTCATACATATAAAGCTATGTTATTCGAAGGTTTAAACTTGTAATCACTAGAACATAGTTTAGTTAATTCTAAACTTGTTCGCAAACAAAAGTTAATCCTTCTAACTTGACTTTTAAAATCAACTAAACACATGTTCTATATCTATATGATATGCTAACTTAATGATTTAAAACCTGGAAACACGAAAAACACCGTAAAACCGGATTTACGCCGTCGTAGTAACACCGCGGGCTGTTTTGGGTTAGTTAATTAAAAACTATGATAAACTTTGATTTAAAAGTTGTTATTCTGAGAAAATGATTTTTATTATGAACATGAAACTATATCCAAAAATTATGATTAAACTCAAAGTGGAAGTATGTTTTCTAAAATGGTCATCTAGACGTCGTTCTTTCGACTGAAATGACTACCTTTACAAAAACGACTTGTAAATTATTTTTCCGACTATAAACCTATACTTTTTCTGTATAGATTCATAAAATAGAGTTCAATATGCAACCATAGCAATTTGATTCACTCAAAACGGATTTAAAATGAAGAAGTTATGGGTAAAACAAGATTGGATAATTTTTCTCATTTTAGCTACGTGAAAATTGATAACAAATCTATTCCAACCATAACTTAATCAACTTGTATTGTATATTATGTAATCTTGAGATACCATAGACACGTATACAATGTTTCGACCTATCATGTCGACACATCTATATATATTTCGGAACAACCATAGACACTCTATATGTGAATGTTGGAGTTAGCTATACAGGGTTGAGGTTGATTCCAAAATATATATAGTTTGAGTTGTGATCAATACTGAGATACGTATACACTGGGTCATGGATTGATTCAAGATAATATTTATCGATTTATTTCTGTACATCTAACTGTGGACAACTAGTTGTAGGTTACTAACGAGGACAGCTGACTTAATAAACTTAAAACATCAAAATATATTAAAAGTGTTGTAAATATATTTTGAACATACTTTGATATATATGTATATATTGTTATAGGTTCGTGAATCAACCAGTGGCCAAGTCTTACTTCCCGACGAAGTAAAAATCTGTGAAAGTGAGTTATAGTCCCACTTTTAAAATCTAATATTTTTGGGATGAGAATACATGCAGGTTTTATAAATGATTTACAAAATAGACACAAGTACGTGAAACTACATTCTATGATTGAATTATCGAAATCGAATATGCCCCTTTTTATTAAGTCTGGTAATCTAAGAATTAGGGAACAGACACCCTAATTGACGCGAATCCTAAAGATAGATCTATTGGGCCTAACAAACCCCATCCAAAGTACCGGATGCTTTAGTACTTCGAAATTTATATCATATCCGAAGGGTGTCCCGGAATGATGGGGATATTCTTATATATGCATCTTGTTAATGTCGGTTACCAGGTGTTCACCATATGAATGATTTTTATCTCTATGTATGGGATGTGTATTGAAATATGAAATCTTGTGGTCTATTGTTACGATTTGATATATATAGGTTAAACCTATAACTCACCAACATTTTTGTTGACGTTTAAAGCATGTTTATTCTCAGGTGAATATTAAGAGCTTCCGCTGTTGCATACTAAAATAAGGACAAGATTTGGAGTCCATATTTGTATGATATTGTGTAAAAACTGCATTCAAGAAACTGATTTCGATGTAACATATTTGTATTGTAAACCATTATGTAATGGTCGTGTGTAAACAGGATATTTTAGATTATCATTATTTGATAATCTACGTAAAGCTTTTTAAACCTTTATTTATGAAATAAAGGTTATGGTTTGTTTTAAAAATGAATGCAGTCTTTGAAAAACGTCTCATATAGAGGTCAAAACCTCGCAACGAAATCAATTAATATGGAACTTTTTTAATCAATAAGAACGGGACATTTCACCGGGTATCATCAAATGCGGGTGAAAGAAGATGATATTCCAAAGACTGCTTTCAGAACACGTTACGGTCATTACGAGTTTATGGTCATGCCGTTTGGTTTAACTAATGCACCAGATGTGTTCATGGACCTTATGAACCGAGTGTGTGGACCATACCTTGACAAGTTTGTCATTGTTTTCATTGATGACATACTTATTTACTCAAAGAATGACCAAGAACACGGTGAACATTTGAGAAAGGTGTTAGAAGTATTGAGGAAGGAAGAATTGTACGCTAAGTTTTCAAAGTGTGCATTTTGGTTGGAAGAAGTTCAATTCCTCGGTCACATAGTGAACAAAGAAGGTTGTAAGGTGGATCCGGCAAAGATAGAAACGGTTGAAAAGTGGGAAACCCCGAAAACTCCGAAACACATACGCCAGTTTTTAGGACAAGCTGGTTACTATAGAAGATTCATCCAAGACTTTTCCAGAATAGCAAAACCCTTGACTGCATTAACGCATAAAGGGAATAAATTTGAATGGAATGATGAACAATAGAAAGCGTTTCAGTTATTGAAGAAAAACCTAACTACGGCACCTATATTGTCATTGCCTGAAGGGAATGATGATTTTGTGATTTATTGTGATGCATCAAAGCAAGGTCTCGGTTGTGTATTAATGCAACGAACGAAGGTGAATGCTTATGCGTCTAGACAATTGAAGATTCACGAACATAATTATACGACGCATGATTTGGAATTAGGCGCAGTTGTTTTTGCATTAAAGACTTAGAGGCACTACTTATATGGGGTCAAAAGTATTATATATACCGACCACAAAAGTCTTCAACACATATTTAATCAGAAACAACTGAATATGAGGCAGCGTAGGTGGATTGAATTATTGAATGATTACGACTTTGAGATTCGTTACCACCCGGGGAAGGCAAATGTGGTAGCCGATGCCTTGAGCAGGAAGGACAGAGAACCCATTCGAGTAAAATCTATGAATATAATGATTCATAATAACCTTACTACTCAAATAAAGGAGGCGCAACAAGGAGTTTTAAAAGAGGGAAATTTAAAGGATGAAATACCCAAAGGATCGGAGAAGCATCTTAATATTCAGGAAGACGGAACCCGGTATAGGGCTGAAAGGATTTGGGTACCAAAATTTGGAGATATGAGAGAAATGGTACTTAGAGAAGCTCATAAAACCAGATACTCAATACATCCTGGAACGGGGAAGATGTACAAGGATCTTAAAAAACATTTTTGGTGGCCGGGTATGAAAGTCGATGTTGCTAAATACGTAGGAGAATGTTTGACGTGTTCTAAGGTCAAAGCTGAGCATCAGAAACCATCGGGTGTACTTCAACAACCTGAAATCCCGGAATGGAAATGGGAAAATATTACCATGGATTTCATCACTAAATTGCCAAGGAATGCAAGTGGTTTTGATACTATTTGGGTAATAGTTGATCGTCTCACCAAATCAAAACACTTCCTGCCAATAAGAGAAGATGACAAGATGGAGAAGTTAGCACGACTGTATTTGAAGGAAGTCATCTCCAGACATGGAATACCAATCTCTATTATCTCTGATAGGGATGGTAGATTTATTTCAAGATTCTGGCAGACATTATAGCAAGCATTAGGAACTCGTCTAGACATGAGTACTGCCTATCATCCAAAAACTGATGGGCTGAGCGAAAGGACGATACAAATGCTTGAAGACATGCTACGAGCATGTGTTATTGATTTCGGAAACAGTTGGGATCGACATCTACCGTTAGCAGAATTTTCCTACAACAACAGCTACCATTCAAGCATTGAGATGGCGCCGTTTGAAGCACTTTATGGTAGAAAGTGCAGGTCTCTGATTTGTTGGAGTGAAGTAGGGGATAGACAGATTACGGGTCCGGAGATTATACAAGAAACTACCGAGAAGATCATCCAAATTCAACAACGGTTGAAAACCGCCCAAAGTCGACAAAAGAGCTACGCTGACATTAAAAGAAAAGATATAGAATTTGAAATTGGAGAGATGGTCATGCTTAAAGTTGCACCTTGGAAAGGCGTTGTTCGATTTGGTAAACGAGGGAAATTAAATCCAAGGTATATTGGACCATTCAAGATTATTGATCTTGTCGGACCAGTAGCTTACCGACTTGAGTTACCTCAACAACTCGTGGCTGTACATAACACTTTCCACGTCTCGAATTTGAAGAAATGTTTTGCTAAATAAGATCTCACTATTCCGTTAGATGAAATCCAAATCAACAAAAAACTTCAATTCATCGAAGAATCCGTCGAAATAATGGATCGTGAGGTTAAAAGACTTAAGCAAAACAAGATACCAATTGTTAAGGTTCGATGGAATGCTCGTAGAGGACCCGAGTTCACCTGGGAGCATGAAGATCAGATGAAGAAGAAATACCCGCATCTATTTCCAGAAGATTTGTCAACACCTTCAACAGCTTAAAATTTCGGGACGAAATTTATTTAACGGGTAGGTACTGTAGTGACCCGAACTTTTCCATGTTTATATATATTAATTGAGATTGATATTTACATGATTAAATGTTTCCAACATGTTAAGAAATCAAACTTGTTAAGACTTGATTAATTGAAATATGTTTCATATAGACAATTGACCACCCAAGTTGACCAGTGATTCACAAACGTTAAAACTTGTAAAAACTATATGATGACATATATATGGATATATATATAGTTAACATGATACTATGATAAGTAAACATATCATTAAGTATATTAACAATGAACTACATATGTAAAAACAAGACTACTAACTTAATGATTTTTAGACGAGACATATATGTAACGATTATCGTTGTAAAGACATTTAATGTATATATATCATATTAAGAGATATTCATACATGATAATATCATGATAATATAATAATTTAAAATCTCGTTTGATAGTATAAACATTGGGTTAACAACATTTAACAAGATCGTTAACCTAAAGGTTTCAAAACAACACTTACATGTAACGACTAACGATGACTTAACGACTCAGTTAAAATGTATATACATGTAGTGTTTTAATATGTATTTATACAATTTTGAAAGACTTCAATACACTTATCAAAATACTTCTACTTAACAAAAATGCTTACAATTACATCCTCGTTCAGTTTCATCAACAATTCTACTCGTATGCACCCGTATTCGTACTCGTACAATACACAGCTTTTAGATGTATGTACTATTCGTATATACACTCCAATGATCAGCTCTTAGCAGCCCATGTGAGTCACCTAACACATATGGGAACCATCATTTGGCAACTAGTATGAAATATCTCATAAAATTACAAAAATATGAGTAATCATTCATGACTTATTTACATGAAAACAAAATTACATATCCTTTATATCTAATCCATACACCAACGACCAAAAACACCTACAAACACTTTCATTCTTTAATTTTCTTCATCTAATTGATCTCTCTCAAGTTCTATCTTCAAGTTCTAAGTGTTCTTCATATATTCTACAAGTTCTAGTTACATAAAATCAAGAATACTTTCAAGTTTGCTAGCTCACTTCCAATCTTGTAAGGTGATCATCCAACCTCAAGAAATCTTTGTTTCTTACAGTAGGTTATCATTCTAATATAAGGTAATAATCATATTCAAATTTTGGTTCAATTTCTATAACTATAACAATCTTATTTCAAGTGATGATCTTACTTGAACTTGTTTTCGTGTCATGATTCTGCTTCAAGAACTTCGAGCCATCCAAGGATCCGTTGAAGCTAGATCCATTTTTTCTATTTTCCAGTAGGTTTATCCATGGAACTTAAGATAGTAATGATGTTCATAACATCATTCGATTCATACATATAAAGCTATCTTATTCGAAGGTTTAAACTTGTAATCACTAGAACATAGTTTAGTTAATTCTAAACTTGTTCGCAAACAAAAGTTAATCCTTCTAACTTGACTTTTAAAATCAACTAAACACATGTTATATATCTATATGATATGCTAACTTAATGATTTAAAACCTGGAGACACGAAAAACACCGTAAAACCGGATTTACGCCGTCGTAGTAACACCGCGGGCTGTTTTGGGTTAGTTAATTAAAAACTATGATAAACTTTGATTTAAAAGTTGTTATTCTGAGAAAATGATTTTTATTATGAACATGAAACTATATCCAAAAATTATGGTTAAACTCTAAGTGGAAGTATGTTTTCTAAAATGGTCATCTAGACGTCGTTCTTTCGACTGAAATGACTACCTTTACAAAAACGACTTGTAACTTATTTTTCCGACTACAAACCTATACTTTTTCTGTTTAGATTCATAAAATAGAGTTTAATATGAAACCATAGCAATTTGATTCACTCAAAACGGATTTAAAATGAAGAAGTTATGGGTAAAAGAAGATTGGATAATTTTTCTCATTTTAGCTACGTGAAAATTGGTAACAAATCTATTCCAACCATAACTTAATCAACTTGTATTGTATATTATGTAATCTTGAGATACCATAGACACGTATAAAATTTTTTGACCTATCATGTCGACACATCTATATATATTTCGGAACAACCATAGACACTATATATGTGAATGTTGGAGTTAGCTATACAGGGTTGAGGTTGATTCCAAAATATATATAGTTTGAGTTATGATCAATACTAAGATACGTATACACTGGGTCGTGGATTGATTCAAGATAATATTTATCGATTTATTTCTGTACATCTAACTGTGGACAACTAGTTGTAGGTTACTAACGAGGACAGCTGACTTAATAAACTTAAAACATCAAAATATATTAAAAGTGTTGTAAATATATTTTGAACATACTTTGATATATATGTATATATTGTTATAGGTTCGTGAATCAACCAGTGGCCAAGTCTTACTTCCCGACGAAGTAAAAATCTGTGAAAGTGAGTTTCATTAATCCCTTTTTAAATGCTTTTGCAATATATATTTTTGGGACTGAGAATACATGCGCTGCTTTTATAACTGTTTTACGAAATGGACACAATTATCTAAAATTACATTCTATGGTTGAATTATTAAACCGAATATGCCCCTTTTTAGTATGGTAATCTAAGAATTAGGGAACAGACACCCTAATTGACGCGAATCCTAAAGATAGATCTATCGGGCCCAACAAGCCCCATCCAAAGTACCGGATGCTTTAGTACTTCGAAATTTATATTATGTCCGAAGAAGGATCCCGAAATGATGGGGATATTCTTATATATTCATCTTGTTAATGTCGGTTACCAGGTGTTCACCATATGAATGATTTTTATCTCTATGTATGGGATGTGTATTGAAATATGAAATCTTGTGGTCTATTATTATGATTTGATATATATAGGTTAAACCTATAACTCACCAACATTTTTGTTGATGTTTTAAGCATGTTTATTCTCAGGTGATTATTAAGAGCTTCCGCTGTCGCATACTTAAATAAGGACGAGATTTGGAGTCCATGCTTGTATGATATTGTGTAAAAACTGCATTCAAGAAACTTATTTTGTTGTAACATATTTGTATTGTAAACCATTATGTAATGGTCGTGTGTAAACGGGATATTTTAGATTATCATTATTTGATAATCTACGTAAAGCTTTTTAAACCTTTATTGATGAAATACAGGTTATGGTTTGTTTTAAAATGAATGCAGTCTTTGAAAAACGTCTCATATAGAGGTCAAAACCTCGCAATAAAATCAATTAATATGGAACGTTTTTAATCAATAAGAAAGGGACATTTCACCTTCTTTGTTCACTATGTGACCGAGGAATTGAACTTCTTCCAACCAAAATGCACACTTTGAAAACTTAGCGTACAGTTTTTCTTTCCTCAATACTTCTAGCACTTTTCTCAAATGTTCTTCGTGCTCTTGATCATTCTTTGAGTAAATAAGTATGTCATCGATGAAAACAATGACAAACTTGTCAAGATATGGCCCACACACTCGGTTCATAAGGTCCATGAACACAGCTGGTGCGTTAGTCAATCCAAACGGCATAACCATAAAATCGTAATGACCATAACGCGTCCTAAAAGCAGTTTTTGGAATATCATCCTCCTTTACTCGCATTTGATGATATCCAGAACGTAAATTGATCTTCGAATAAACTGACGAGCCTTGTAGTTGATCAAATAAGTCGTCAATTCTCGGCAGTGGATAACAGTTTTTGATGGTAAGTTTGTTCAACTCTATGTAGTCAATACACAACCTAAATGTACCATCCTTCTTCTTGACAAACAAAACAGGAGCTCCCCATGGTGATGTGCTTGGTCGAATGAAACCACGTTCTAATAGTTCTTGCAGTTGGCTTTGCAGTTCTTTCATCTCGCTGGGTGCGAGTCTTTAAGGAGCACGAGCTATTGGTGCAGCTCCTGGTACAAGATCTATTTGAAATTCAACAGATCGATGTGGAGGTAATCCCGGTAATTCTTTCGGAAATACATCGGGAAATTCTTTTGCGACGGGAACATCATTGATGCTCTTTTCTTCAGTTTGTACTTTCTCGACGTGTGCTAGAACAACATAGCAACCTTTTCTTATTAGTTTTTGTGCCTTCAAATTACTAATAAGATGTAGCTTCATGTTGCCCTTTTCTCCGTACACCATTAAGGGTTCTCCTTCTTCTCGTACAATTCGAATTGCATTTTATAACATACGATCTCTGCTTTCACCTTCTTCAGCCAGTCCATGTCAACTATTACATCAAAACTCCCTAACTCTACTGGTATCAAATCAATCTTAAATATTTCGCTACCCAGTTTAATTTCTCGATTCCGGCATATATTATCCGCTGAAATTAATTTACCATTTGCTAATTCGAGTAAAAATTTACTATCCAAAGGCGTCAATGGACAACTTAATTTAGCACAAAAATCTCTACTCATATAGCTTCTATCCGCACCCGAATCAAATAAAACGTAAGCAGATTTATTGTCAATAAGAAACGTACCCGTAACAAGCTCCGGGTCTTCCTGTGCCTCTGCCGCATTAATATTGAAAACTTTTCCACGGCCTTGTCCATTCGTGTTCTCCTGGTTCGAGCAATTTCTAATAATGTGTCCCAGTTTTCCACATTTATAACAAACTACATTGGCATAACTTGCTCCGACACTACTTGCTCCGCCATTACTCATTCCGACACCATTTGTTCCTTTCGTTCTGTTAACCCCTGGTCCGTAGACCTCACACTTCGCCGCGCTATGACCATTTATTTTACACTTTTACCAAATTTGGTGCAGAACCCCGAGTGATACTTTTCACACCTTTGGCATAGCTGCTTCTGATTGTTGTTGTTATTGCGGTATTATTGTTGTTGGGATGATTGTTGTAGTTGTTGTTGTTGTTGTTGTTGTTGTTGTTGTTGTTGTTGTTGTTGTTGTTGTTGTTGTTGTTGTTGTTGTTGTTGTTGTTGTTGTTGTTGTTTTTGTTGTTGTAGGTGCGATTGATGCTGCGATTGTTGGGATAGTTGTTGCAATTATTATTGTAATTGCTGTTGTTATTGTATTGGTGATTCTTATCACCGTTTTCCTCCCACTTTCTTTTGACTTGCTTCACATTGGCATCTTCAGCAGTCTGTTCTTTAATTATTTCTTCAATCTGGTTCACTAGTTTGTGAGCCATTCTACATGCTTGTTGTATGGAGGCGGGCTCATGTGAACTTATATCTTCTTGGATTCTTTCTGGTAATCCTTTCACAAACGCGTCGATCTTCTCTTCCTCATCTTCGAACGCTCCCGGACACAATAGGCACAATTCTGTGAATCGTCTTTCGTACGTGGTAATATCAAATCCTTGGGTTCGTAACCCTCTAAGTTTTGTCTTGAGCTTATTGACCTCAGTTCTGGGACGGTACTTCTCATTCATCAAGTGCTTGAATGCTGACCACGGTAGTGCGTAAGCATCATCTTGTCCCACTTGCTCTAAATAGATATTCCACCATGTTAATGTAGAACCTGTGAAGGTATGCGTAGCGTACTTCACTTTGTCCTCCTCAGTACACTTACTTATGGCAAACACCGATTTGACCTTCTCGGTCCACCGTTTCAATCCGATCGGTCCTTCGGTTCCATCAAATTCCAAAGGTTTGCAGGCAGTGAATTCTTTGTAGGTGCATCCTACAGGATTTCCTGTACTGCTAGATCCAAGGTTATTGTTGGTATGTAGCGCAGCCTGTACTGCGGCTATGTTTGAAGCAAAAAAGGCACGAAATTCCTCTTCGCTCATATTCAAGGTGTGTCGAGTAGTCGGTGCCATTTCCTTCAAAACAGTCAAATGAAACGAGTTAATCATATAGAACATCAAGAGTAGTCAATAGTATTTCGTAGCGTAATATGAACTTATTTATAAAAGCTCTTTCTTCATATTAGCGTTTTATACTCTTTAATTCGGGTAGTACCTACCCGTTAAGTTCATACTTAGTAGCTAACATACCATTTCAACTACTACAATTCTATATGAAAAACTAATCACAAAAACAAAAAAACAAAAATATATCATATTCAAGCCTTTATACAATAACTTGCGAACTTACAATACCGCTATTTTACATATAGCATGAAATATAGCACATAAAACTTTGATACAAAGTAGTTGCGAAGATAATTCTAGTTAATAAATAAGGCGTTCAGCAAAGGAAATAAAGACACGTAATTCATACGTCCAGAAACAAGTTATGCATTCTGGTTTTAATAATACCACTTCCTATCCTTGGTTTTGTGGAACATAACCATTGTGACCGATAGTAAGACAATGTGTTGTAACATCGTCAAAAGGATGAAGGTTACGTAATGTCCAACAGTCCCGTAACAATCTAAAAACCTCATTTCTTACCCCAATTACCGACTCCGTCACTTGTGGGAACGTTTTGTTTAATAGTTGTAGCCCGATGTTCTTGTTCTCACTTTGGTGAGAAGCGAACATTACTAACCCGTAAGCATAACATGCTTCTTTATGTTGCATGTTAGCCACTTTTTCTAAATCACGAAGTCCTATATTCGGATATATTGAGTCAAAATAATTTCTTAACCCGTTGCGTAAAATAGCATTTGGGTTCCCCGCAATATAAGTGTCAAAGTAAACACATCGTAACTTATGGATTTCCCAATGTGATATCCCCCATCTTTCGAAGGAAAGCGTTTTATAAACCAAGGCATTCTTGGAACGTTCTTCGAATGTCTTACAAACTGATCTCGCCTTAAATAGTTGTGCCGAGGAATTCTGACCGACTCTAGACAAGATTTCATCAATCATGTCTCCGGGTAGGTCTCTTAAAATATTGGGTTGTCTATCCATTTTGTGTTTTTAAACTGTAAAATAGACAAGAGTTAGATTCATAAAAAAAATACTTATTAATACAAGCAATTTTTACATATATCATAAAGCATAAGCACACTATATGACATATATTACACCACACGCATATAACTATCTTATTCCGACTCGCTCGTTTCTTCTTCTTCGGTTTTGGTTCGTTTTACCAAGTTTCTAGGGATATATGATGTTCCCCTAATACGAGCCGTCATTTTCCACATTGGTTTAGAAAAACCTGGTGGTTTAGAGGTTCCCGGGTTATTGTCACAACTTAATAAATACGGGTGTTGATGATACATATAAAGTTCATCGGGTTTGGAATCGAATTTCTCTATTTTTATGCCCTTTCCCTTATTGTTCTCTTTTACCTTATTAAATTGTGTTGGGGTAATTTCTATAACATCATCGGAATCCTTGTCGGGATCCAATTCATCGGAGAATTGGTAATCCTCCCAATACTTTGCTTCCTTGGCGGAAACACCATTGACCATAATTAACTTTGGTCGTTTGGTTGAGGATTTTCTTCTACTTAACCGTTTTATTATTTCCCCCACTTGTTCTATTTCTTCTTCCGGTTCCGAATCTTCTTCCGGTTCCGATTCTTCTTCCGGTTCCGACTCTTCTTCCGGTTCCTCTTCGGGAACTTGTGAATTAGTCCACGAATCATTCCAATTTACATTTGACTCTTCATTATTATTAGGTGAGTCAATGGGACTTGTTTTAGAGGTAGACATCTATCACATAATATAAAACACGTTAAGAGATTAATATATCATATAATATTCACATGTTAAAAATATATAGTTTCCAACAAAATTTGTTAAGCAATCATTTTTCAAGTAAACAAGGTCGAAGTCCAGACTCACTAATGCATCCTAACAAACTCGATAAGACACACTAATGCAAAATTCTGGTTCTCTAAGACCAACGCTCGGATACCAACTGAAATGTCCCGTTCTTATTGATTAAAGACGTTCCATATTAATTGATTTCGTTGCGAGGTTTTTACCTCTATATGAGACGTTTTTCAAAGACTGCATTCATTTTTAAAACAAACCATAACCTTTATTTCATAAATAAAGGTTTAAAAAGCTTTACGTAGATTATCAAATAATGATAATCTAAAATATCCTGTTTACACACGACCATTACATAATGGTTTACAATACAAATATGTTACATCGAAATCAGTTTCTTGAATGCAGTTTTTACACAATATCATACAAACATGGACTCCAAATCTTGTCCTTATTTTAGTATGCAACATCGGAAGCTCTTAGTATTCACCTGAGAATAAACATGCTTTAAACGTCAACAAAAATGTTGGTGAGTTATAGGTTTAACCTATATATATCAAATCGTAACAATAGACTACAAGATTTCATATTTCAATACACATCCCATACATAGAGATAAAAATCATTCATAGGGTGAACACCTGGTAACCGACATTAACAAGATGCATATATAAGAATATCCCCATCATTCTGGGACACCCTTCGGATATGATATAAATTTCGAAGTACTAAAGCATCCGGTACTTTGGATGGAGTTTGTTAGGCCCAATAGATCTATCTTTAGGAATCGCGTCAATTAGGGTGTCTGTTCCCTAATTCTTAGATTACCAGACTTAATAAAAAGGGGAATATTCGATTTCGATAATTCAACCATAGAATGTAGTTTCACGTACTTGTGTCTATTTTGTAAATCATTTATAAAACCTGCATGTATTCTCATCCCAAAAATATTAGATTTTAAAAGTGGGACTATAACTCACTTTCACAGATTTTTACTTCGTCAGGAAGTAAGACTTGGCCACTGGTTGATTCACGAACCTAAAACAATATATACATATATATCAAAGTATGTTCAAAATATATTTACAACACTTTTAATATATTTTGATGTTTTAAGTTTATTAAGTCAGCTGTCCTCGTTAATAACCTACAACTAGTTGTCCACAGTTAGATGTACAGAAATAAATCGATAAATATTATCTTGAATCAATCCACGACCCAGTGTATACGTATCTCAGTAATGATCACAACTCAAACTATATATATTTTGGAATCAACCTCAACCCTGTATAGCTAACTCCAACATTCACATATAGAGTGTCTATGGTTGTTCCGAAATATATATAGATGTGTCGACATGATAGGTCGAAACATTGTATACGTGTCTATGGTATCTCAAGATTACATAATATACAATACAAGTTGATTAAGTTATGGTTGGAATAGATTTGTTACCAATTTTCACGTAGCTAAAATGAGAAAAATTATCCAATCTTGTTTTACCCATAACTTCTTCATTTTAAATCCGTTTTGAGTGAATCAAATTGCCATGGTTTCATATTGAACTCTATTTTATGAATCTAAACAGAAAAAGTATAGGTTTATAGTCAGAAAAATAAGTTACAAGTCGTTTTTGTAAAGGTAGTCATTTCAGTCGAAAGAACGACGTCTAGATGACCATTTTAGAAAACATACTTCCACTTTGAGTTTAACCATAATTTTTGGATATAGTTTCATGTTCATAATAAAAATCATTTTCCCAGAATAACAACTTTTAAATCAAAGTTTATCATAGTTTTTAAATAACTAACCCAAAACAGCCCGCGGTGTTACTACGACGGCGTAAATCCGGTTTTACGGTGTTTTTCGTGTTTCCAGGTTTTAAATCATTAAGTTAGCATATCATATAGATATAGAACATGTGTTTAGTTGATTTTAAAAGTCAAGTTAGAAGGATTAACTTTTATTTGCGAACAAGTTTAGAATTAACTAAACTATGTTCTAGTGATTACAAGTTTAAACCTTCGAATAAGATAGCTTTATATGTATGAATCGAATGATGTTATGAACATCATTAATACCTCAAGTTCCTTGGATAAACCTACTGGAAATGAGAAAAATAGATCTAGCTTCAAAGGATCATTGGATGGCTTGAAAGTTCTTGAAGCAGAATCATGACACGAAAACAATTTCAAGTAAGATTTCCACTCGAAATAAGATTGTTATAGTTATAGAAATTGAATTAAGGTTTGAATATGATTATTACTTGTATTAGAAAGATAACCTACTATAAGTAACAAAGGTTTCTTGATCTTGTATGATTACTTGGAATGGATTTAGAAAACTTGGAGGTAAACTTGCAATCTTGGAAGTATTCTTGATTTTATGAAACTAGAACTTTTGGAATTTATGAAGAACACTTAGAACTTGAAGATAGAACTTGAGAGAGATCAATTAGATGAAGAAAATTGAAGAATGAAAGTGTTTGTAGGTGTTTTTGGTCGTTGGTGTATGGATTAGATATAAAGGATATGTAATTTTATTTTCATGTAAATAAGTCATGAATGATTACTCATATTTTTGTAATTTTATGAGATATTTCATGCTAGTTGCCAAATGATGGTTCCCACATGTGTTAGGTGACTCAGATGGGCTTCTAAGAGCTAATCATTGGAGTGTATATACCAATAGTACATACATCTAAAAGCTGTGTATTGTACGAGTACGAATACGGGTGCATACGAGTAGAATTGTTGATGAAACTGAACGTGGATGTAATTGTAAGCATTTTTGTTAAGTAGAAGTATTTTGATAAGTGTCTTAAAGTCTTTCAAAAGTGTATGAATACATATTAAAACACTATATGTATATACATTTTAACTGAGTCGTTAAGTCATCGTTAGTCGTTACATGTAAATGTTGTTTTGAAACCTTTAGGTTAACGATCTTGTTGAATGTTGTTAACCCATTGTTTATTATAACAAATGAGATGTTAAATTGTTATATTATCATGATATTATGATATATAATATATCTTAGTATGATATATATACAGTTAAATGTCGTTACAACGATAATCGTTACATATATGTCTCGTTTCGAAATCATTAAGTTACTAGTCTTAGTTTTACATATGTATTTCATTGTTAATACACTTAATAATATATTTACTTATCATTTAACATAATTAACCAAGTGTATCAATATCTTAATATGATTCATATGTACCTAGTAAGACGTTGTTATAACGATAATTGTTATATATATCGTTTTCGAGTTTCTTAAATTAATAGTCTCATTTTTATGTATATAACTCATTGTTAAAATACCTAATGAGATACATACTTATAATAAAATCATGTTAACTATATATATAACCATATATATGTCATCGTAAATTTTTTACAAGTTTTAACGTTCGTGAATCACCGGTCAACATGGGTGGTCAATTGTCTATATGAAACCTATTTCAATTAATCAAGTCTTAACAAGTTTGATTGCTTAACATGTTGGAAACACTTAATCATGTAAATAACAATTTCATTTAATATATATATAAACATGGAAAAGTTCGGGTCACTACATAGAGTTCATTGGTGTCAACCCCGAGTCATAGGGTACATTAGTGAGTCTATACAACAACCGGCATATAGACTTGAAGTAGGAATTACTTGACTACTTGTGCATTTATACTCGAACTCTTCTATTCATATCTAACTTTTTTCCATCTTAATCTCACATTGTTTAATTTGATTGACACGCCACCTTGACTTAGTGAAATAATGTCGAATGCACATATGAATTAGGGTAATATAATTTCTGGGATTATATTGCGGTGACTCATATGAACGTTCCGACATTATGACATAAAGAATTTAAGGCAAGTCAAGGAAAATTTTCTCTTTATCCTCATTCCATATCACGGTTAGTATTATTGAGAATACTAATCAACGATATTCTTGTGTTTTGAAGGAACAATGCCTCCTCGCCGTGTACCACGCCATGAAACACCCGAACAAGCTCTCCAACGGATGATAGAAACTGCCGTAGATGCGGCCATGGCCAGTCACTCATCCAACAACAATAACAATAACAACAACCACAACAACAACAACAATGTAGCCAGAAATTCAAACGAGGGATGCTCCTATAAAGCTTTCATGGGGTGCAAACCTCACACTTTCGATGGAACTGGGGGACCGGTTGTGCTCACCCGTTGGTTTGAGCAAACGGAAGCCGTCTTTAGCATAAGCAGTTGTCAGGACCAAGGCAAGGTCAAATACTCCACACACACTTTCGCCGGTGTCGCTCTCACGTGGTGGAACACCTATGTACAATCAGTGGGTACCGATGAAGCCCACGCACTCTCCTGGGCCGATCTAAGGGAAAAGATGATCATCGAATATTTCCCTCGTGAAGAAACCCGAAGGCTCAAACAAGAGCTAAGAACTTTAAAAGCGGTCGGAAACGATCTCAAGGCCTATAATCAACGATTTTCCGAACTTTCCTTGATGTGCCCAAACCTTGTGAACCCCGAGTCTTTAAGGGTTGAACTTTACATGGATGGTCTTCCAAAGAGCATCAAACACGAGGTAATGTCATCCAAACCCACTAATCATCAAGAAGCTTTGAATATGGCCCGCAAATTGATTGAAACGGTGGATGAAATCATAGTACCGGAACCTAAGGCCGAGGATAAATCGGGTGGCAACAAAAAAAAAATGGGAAGCCACTCCATCAAGCAACTACCACAACAACACCTTCACCAAAAAGCCTTTCACCTCCGACGACAAGAAAGGTTATGTCGGGAATAAACCATTTTGCAACAAGTGCCACAAACGTCATTATGGTGAATATGGCAACCCATTTTGCAACAAATGTCAAAGGAGGGGCCATGTGGCCAACGATTGTAGAAATGCCGCTCCCGTTGCTCAAAAGGGGCCCAATGCACCAAGACCGGGTGTTTTCTTTGAATGTAGCCAACTGGGTCATTGTAGGAATGCGTGCCCAAAGAAGAAAGCTAACCCCAATGCTCGCGGCCGAGCTTTCAACATCAACACTGAGGAAGCTCGAGATGACAATGAACTAGTCACGCGTACGTTTCTTCTCAACAATTCTTATGTCTCTTGTTTATTCGATTCGGGTGCCGACAAGAGTTTTGTATCCAATACTTTGACTCATTCTTTTAGCACTCCACCACTCCCACTAGATACTACTTATACCATTGAAGTGGCCAACGGGAAACTATTGAGTGCCGACAAATTTTATTGGGGGTGTACGTTAAACTTAAAGGGTAAAGAGTTTGAAATTGACTTGGTACCAATAGAACTAGGGATCTTCGATGTAATCATTGGTATGGATTGGTTAACCAAAATGAAATCTCATATCCTTTCCGATCTTAAAGCGATTCAAATTCCTATTGAAAATGGTGAACCCTCGATTGTCTATGGCGATAAGAGTTGCACCGGACTCAACCTCGTCTCGTGCCTTAAAGTTGAAAAATACCTTCGTAAAGGTTGTTTCGCGATTCTAGGCCATGTTAAGAAAGTCGAGATTGACGAGAAGCATATCGATGATGTGCCAATTGTTAGTGACTTTTCCGATTTATTTCCCGATGAATTGCCGGGCCTTCCACCTCATCGATCGGTAGAATTCCAAATCGATCTTATTCCGAGAGCCGCACCTATAGCACGTGTACCCTATAGACTTGCTCCATCCGAAATGCAAGAATTGAAAAGTCAAATCCAAGAACTACTTGACCGTGGTTTTATCCAACCTAGCCATTCACCATGGGGCGCTCTGATTTTATTCGTTAAGAAGAAAGATGGATCCCTACGAATGTGTATCGACTATCGTGAACTAAACAAATTGACGGTTAAGAACCGATATCCACTTCTACGCATCGATGACCTCTTTGATAAACTACAAGGATCTCGTGTATATTCCAAAATTGATCTCCGCTCGGGTTATCATCAATTAAGGGTTAAGGGTGAAGATGTCTCCAAAACCGCTTTCCGGACTCGTTATGGTAGTTATGAATTTCTTGTAATGCCATTTGGTCTCACTAACGCACCGGCGGTGTTCATGGATCTTATGAACCGCGTGTGCAAACCGTATCTCGATAAATTCATTATTGTATTCATCGAAGACATCTTGGTCTATTCTAAAAGCAAAGAAGAACACGAACAACACCTTCGACTCGTGCTCGAACTCTTGAGACAAGAACGACTCTATGTCAAATTCTCCAAGTGTGAATTTTGATTGAAGGAAGTTCAATTTCTCGGTCATATCGTAAGCGACCAAGGTATTAAAGTCGATCTCGCAAAAATCGAAGCCATTAGTAAATGGGAGACTCCTACTACTCCTACTCACATTCGTCAATTTTTGGGTCTTGCCGGATACTATCGTAGATTCATCAAGGATTTCTCTTTGGTTGCTCGTCCTCTAACCGCGTTAACCCACAAGGGAAAGAAATTCGTTTGGGCAACTGAACAAGAGTCCGCGTTTCAAATCTTGAAGACAAAGCTAACCACTGCTCCTATCTTGTCACTCCTCGAAGGCAATGATGATTTTGTTGTATATTACGATGCCTGGAAACATGGTTTTGGGTGTGTATTGATGCAACGAAAGAAAATCATTGCTTACGCCTCTCGACAATTGAAAATTCATGAACGGAACTATACGACACATGATCTCGAACTCGGAGCCATTGTCTTTGCACTTAAAATGTGGAGACACTATCTTTATGGAACCAAGAGTACTATCTTCACCAATCACAAAAGCCTTCGACACATCTTCGATCAAAAGCAACTAAACATGAGACAACGACGGTGGATTAAAACCTTAAACGATTATGATTGTGAGCTTCGTTACCATCCCGGGAAGGCAAACGTAGTAGCCGATGCCTTAAGTTGAAAGGAAAGAGCGGTGCCTCTTCGTGTCCGAGCTTTAAACATCACCATTCACACCAACCTCAATAGTCAAATTCGGGTAGCCCAAGATGAGGCTCTCAAGGATGAAAACATCTCTCTCGAACACTTGAACATCCTCAACTCTCGATTCGAAGTTAAGGAGACCGGACTTCGATATTTCGCCGGAAGAATTTGGGTGCCTAGTTATGGGGACTTACGAAACCTTATTTTAGATGAAGCCCATAAGTCAAGATATTCGATCCATCTCGGTGCCAATAAGATGTACCACGACCTCAAAGAACAATATTGGTGGCCGAACATTAAAAGGGATTTCGCTACTTATGTTGGAAAATGCCTAACTTGCTTCAAAGTCAAAGCCGAACATCAAAGACCGTCCGGACTACTTCAACAACCCAAAATCCCGCAATGGAAGTGGGAAAGGATAACGATGGATTTATCACCAAACTACCAAAGAAAGTGGGTGGTTACGATACTATTTGGGTTATTGTTGATCGTCTCACCAAATCTGCGCACTTCCTAACCATCAAGGAAACCGACAACATGGAAAAACTTGCACAACTTTACATTAAAGAGATCGTAGCCCGTCACGGTGTGCCTTTATCGATTATTTCCGACCGAGATGGCCGTTTTGTGTGATGACCCAGGAATTTCCGACCAAATTTAAACTTAATCTTTATATGAAATTCGACACGATAAGCAAAATCAGTAATGTTGAGTCTCGAAAGTTTTGAAATCTATATTCATGTAATCAAGTACCCTTTGACCATGCCCGATGATTCACGAACAATTATGTGTATATAGATATGTATATACAATATATACTTGTTAATTGAAAACGTTAACAAAGTAGTAGATATATAATACATTACATGAATGTATAAGTGATTATAGTTATCGACGAGATTAAAAGATAATATCAAATGATTGAATTATCAGAGATATTGAATTATGATTGTGAGTCTCTGTTACGAGGCACACGTTGATTTGAGAAATCTTTCCCTTTTAACAATATTCGGAATAAATGGTAAAGTGATCTACATGTGAGAACAAAATGTCAATTAACGATAATTAGACAAAAGTTAATGGATATTCCTATTTGATTTCCAATACATGCTTTAAAATAATTTACTCGTGACTTTTGATAAGATAACTATTTAACTTTCATATTATTTAATGAAAACATGAAATTATAAGATTTGATACAATTGATTTGTTATATTATTATTATTATTATTAATATTATTTTTATTAATATTATTGTTATCATTGTTAATATCGTTATTAACATAATTAATAGTGAAATTATAACTTAGTTATTATGATTAATATTAGTATTATCAATATTATTGAAATTATAAATTTATTATTATTATCATTATTATAGTACTAGAAAATAACACAAATTTAATTATTATTATCATTAAGGGTATTATTAATACCCTATTTATTAAAAGATTAACTACAATCTATAAATACAAATATATAAGTATAAGAGTAATACAAATAAATATATATATAGGCAGATATATAAATACTGTAATATAATCAGATATACAAGGATACATATACATATACGAATTGCAGTGTATACATATAAGTAAATACAGGTATACAGATTTATGGTTATATAAGTACAGTATATATTAAATATAAATACAGAATAGGAACGTATATAGCTTTCAATTATTTTTTTCAAACAATAGAAATCTTGCTTTCTGTTGAACCAGTACAATCTTAGAATCAAATTGGTTCCACATCGTGATCCATACCGTGTTTAATTTTTGTTTTTGTCTCCAAAACCGTTACATATCTTTTTCCTCAGTACAAATCAGATAGCAACTTGATCTGACTTAATGGTATTTTATTTTATTCTATGCTCTTTCTAATTGTCTGATTAGGAATCGAGAACAACCTATCTACATAATTGATCGACTCAGCGAAAATGTAAAATATTTTTTAACCTACCACTACCCTTATCAATCATCAACAACCTTCATAGCTCTTCATTAAATCGGAATAAAACAGAAACAGTCGAAGAACAGCTTTTAAACTCTGTACGTGTATATATTATGCAATTCATCGAATTCTTAACAATTTTAGAAATCTAAAAATGCAGTTTAGTTATAAATCTCGTGTCTAAACTATCTGTAAAGTTTCAAGGATCAATTTAACCTATCGAATACGAATTTCAGAGTCAAAGTTGATTTTCAAAAAGTCAATCGATGTGTTCATTGTATAATTCGAGTTCGTTTTAATGATTCAAGTTCAATTGAGGTTTTGAAAAGTTTCTAGGAGTGATTTATGATATATTTCATGAAGAAATTATAGTCTGAAACGATCTCAAATTCATAATCAAGGATTGAGTGTTCTTCGTGTTTTTCAACTGCTGTTACTTCGAATTTTCCTGTTTTAACCAATTCAGAAACAATATAGATTGATTTTGTTTTATTTGATAAACCAAAAACTAAATGAATAACTCAATGATGGCATGGATTGATCCCTGGTCGTTTACTTTAGAATTGAAGAAGATAATGGAAACAATTTATTACGAGTTTTATAAAATTGCATACGGTATTATCTCAGAAAGACAAGCCAGCCCAGCTGGTTTGATGTGTTATCGATGAGCGAGTGGTCACGGGTTCGAGCCCTGCAGTGGGCTATTTTTTTTAGAACTCATTTTAAGAAGGTAGTTTTCATTTTTAATAATTATTATTATCATCATCATTATTATTATTATTATTATTATTATTATTATTATTATTATTATTATTATTATTATTATTATTATTATTGCAAGTATTAATTATTATTGTTATAACTGTTATTACTACTAATATTATTATCATTACTTAGTATTATCGTTAATATTATTACTAATATTAATATATGTATTATTATTATTATTATTATAATTATGATTATTATGATTATTATTATTATTATTATTATTATTATTATTATTATTATTATTATTATTATTATTATTATTATTATTATTATTATTATTATAATCATCATTAATATGAACATAATACAATCTATTATTTTATATATCATTATTAGTATCATTTTATAAGTTGTTAGTATTATTATCAGTATTATCAACAAAAGTATTAGTAAGGATATCATTATTATTGTTAATACGATTATTAGTATGATTATAATTAAACTTATTATCATTATTAATATTAGTAGTAAAATAGATATTTTTATAATTATTATTATTTTAGAGAAATAAGTATCATTATTTATATTATCACGAGTATTATTATTATATAATTACTAAAATCAATATCATAACTATCATTAACAGTAAAAATAATATTTTTACAGGTATTAATATTAGTATCATTGTTATTATCACTAATAGAGTTATTATTAACATAAGTATATGATTAATGTTATCATCATTATTTTTACTAATATTAATTTAGTATAATTTGAACTACTGTTTTGATAAACAAATGAGATACATAAATATATATATTAAACACATATAACATAACAAAGTATTTTATTATATAAGAGGAATATATGAAATATAATTATACTTTTAATATAAAAATAATATCATTAATAGGTTATATATATAAACTTATTCGATTACGATTATGTGCATTATTATATATACACAAATGATATAGGTTTGTGAATCCAAGGCCAACCCTATATTTGTTCAATGTCGTTATATGTATTTTTACTACAAAATACTGAATGGTGAGTTTCATTTTCCTTTTTACCCTTTATATTTTTGGGCTGAGAATAATGCGCAATATTTATAAATGTTTTACTAAATAGACACAAGTACGTGAAACTATATTCTATGGTTGAATTATCGAAATCGAATATGCCCTTTTTTATTAAGTCTGGTAATCTAAGAATTAGGGAACAGACACCCTAATTGACGCGAATCCTAAAGATAGATCTATTGGGCCTAACAAACCCCATCTAAAGTACCAGATGCTTTAGTACTTCGAAATTTATATCATATCCGAAGGGTGTCCCGGAATGATGGGGATATTCTTATATATGCATCTTGTTAATGTCGGTTACCAGGTGTTCACCATATGAATGGTTTTTATCTCTATGTATGGGATGTGTATTTAAATATGAAATCTTGTGGTCTATTAAAATATTGAAATGATTGTAATGATAAATTAATGAACTCACCAACCTTTTGGTTGACACTTTAAAGCATGTTTATTCTCAGGTTTGAAAGAAATATTTCGCTGTGTATTTGCTCATTTAAGAGACATTACTTGGAGTCATTCATGACATATTTCAAAAGACGTTGCATTCGAGTCGTCGAGTTCATCAAGATTATTATTAAGTCAATTATAGTTAGATATATTATGAAATGGTATGCATATCGTCAACTTTCGATGTAAGGAAGTTTGTCTTTTCAAAACGAATGCAATGTTTGTAAAATGTATCATATAGAGGTCAAGTACCTCGCGATGTAAACAACTATTGTGAATCGTTTGTAATCGATGTGGACTTTGTCAGGATGGATTGGGACGGGTCACTACATTTTGTTTCTAGATTTTGGCGTACCCTACAAGAAGCGTTGGGAATGCGTTTAGACATGAGCACCGCATATCATCCACAAATCGATGGACAAAGCGAACGCACAATTTAAAAGTTGGAAGACATGTTACGAGCTTGCGTTGTCAATTTTGGAAAAGCTTGGGATAAGCATTTGCCATTTTGAAGCGTAGTATGTCCAAAAATGTCGTTCTCCTCTTTGTTGAGCTGAAGTAGGCGACACACAAATCACCGGACCCGAACTCATTCATGAAACAACCAAAAAGATCGTTCAAATTCGAGAGAGGCTCAGGACGGCCCGTAGTCGTCAAAAGAGCTATACCGACAAAAGACGCAACGACCTCGAATTTCAAGTCGGCGACGGCATAATGTTAAAAGTCCTGCCTTGGAAAGGTGTAATCCGTTTCAGGAAGCGCAGGAAGCTAAATCCGCGATATATTGGTCCTTTCAAAATCATGGAGAGTGTTGGAACCGTTGCTTATTGTTTGGATCTTCCGCCTCAACTGAGCTCCGTTCATCCTACCTTCCATGTATCAAATTTGAAGAAGTGTTTCGCCGAACCTGAACTCGTCATCCCTCTCGAGGAACTTACTGTTGATGACAAACTTCATTTTGTGGAGTGACCGGTTGAAATTGTGGACCACCCCGTCAAAACGCTAAAACAAAGCCGAATTCCGATTGTCAAAGTCCGTTGGAACGCCAAAAGAGGACCCGAGTTTACTTGGGAAAGACAAGATCAAATGCAAAGGAAATACCCTCATCTATTCGCGGATTTAGAAACGCAAGATCTCGAGGAAGAAACAACGACTACTACGCCTACTTAAATTTCGGGACGAAATTTCTTTTAAGGAGTAGGTAATGTAACATCCCGCCTTTTTCCATTTACCGTCTGTTATACTATTTTAAAGTCCGTTATATAATTATAACATCTTCCGTTAATACGCGTTTTAAAATATTTCGTTTAGGTAATTCACGCACCCGCTTTTAAACTCGAGGGACTAAAGTTGCCAAGTGACTAAAGTCTTGACTAGGTCAAGTGGTCAACCTTCTCCCCTCCACTCATTCACCACCTCCCAACTTCTCCTACTTTCACCTTTTTCTTTCAAACACTAAAAATAAAGAATCATCATCTATTTCTGATCATGCAAGTGTTTCACAAAACAAATTATATATTTGGAATCCTTGCATCTTCCTCTTCGATTCCATACCGATTTCATTCCATTTGGGTAACTTTCTAAAAATACTAGATTTTGTGTTCATGATAATTTTGACTTATAAAAGTGTTAATTAGTGTCTATGGCTCAAGTTTAACATGAATATATGATTTATATGCTTGTTCTCGTCATTTTGATGTAACTAGCTTAAACTTGAAATGGGTGTGTTTGATTTTGAGATTCGATTGCTTAAATGTTGTTAGATATTAAAAGTGCATGTATTAAATGTGTTCCTAGCATCACTTGCTTCAATTTGGTATGTAGGTTGGCATGGATTAACTTCATAAACATAATTGTTAAATTTGTAATTTTGAGTTAGGGTTTGATAGAAGTGAAATGGAATTTAAACGCATTGAATGCTTTACAAGGTTAGTTGTAAGTGTATAATAGCATTGTATACATGATTACCTACGAAACGGCGTATTATATGTATGCATTTAATTCCCAAATCATAAATGTGCATTTATGAACTTAAAAGCATTAATGGTGAACATTTAATGAGCTTTCAACTTGGTTTTGTATATTGTAAATGATGTTTTGATTGATGAAATGTGTTTAGTTGTGTTCCTCATCAAATTACCTTTCCAATAATATATGGCATGCCTTTTGAATGTTTTCGGTTCATGTCTTATGTTAATTTGAGTTTTGGTTCGAGACTTAACAAAATACTGCAGCCAGCACTTTTTCCAGGAACGCGCGCCGTGCATCCATTCGAGCGCCGCGCACATGGTGAAGTGAAAGTGCTTAACTCCTGGACTGATTTTTGATCTGGTTCCACGTTATAGTGCGCGCCGCGCAGTCCCCAGACCACTTTTACTTGTGTTTTATTGTTCACGAAATCTTTCCCGCTTAACCGCAACTCCGATTAACATGAAATTTGGTTAACATGCTCATATAGGATTTCTTATCATGGGAAAATTGTCAGGTACCCGACCCGACCCCGTTGACTTTGACTTTGACCAAATTTGACTTTTAGTCAAACTTAACCAAATGTTTAGGCAATCGTTCTAACATGCTTTTATACTTGTATCTTGCCTGAAACTTGAAAATTTGATTCACATGCTATATATTCGAGTCGTAACGAGCCATAGGACTAATTGAACAACTTTGATTAATCGTGTTCCCGTTATTGATACAACCTACTTGTTTAGGTCAAGACTAGCAAGTGTCCCTGCACACGTTACTTTGTGCAGTACCTTATTTACCCGTGAACTCAAGATGAGATCATAGTCCCACCTTTTCAACAACTTTCACTTTTAAACTATGGGATGAGAAACATATACGTATCATACTTTTATGCTTTGAACACAAGTACGAAAACAAACATTCCACAGCGAGTTTGAACAAAAAGCCTCAATTCAATTATCATTCGTTACACTTGCAGGGTGTAAACGTGAACTTATGTTATGTGATCACATTGGGCTTGATGAGCTCTCATTCGGATGGTTCGCTACTGAAATGCCCCGTTCATATTAATTATAAACGTTTCATATTAATTGGTTTCTTTGCAAGGTTTTGACCTCTATATGAGATGTTTTTCAAATCTTGCATTCGTTTTTAAAAATAACCATAACCTTTATTATTGAATAATGGTCTTAATGACATAATTTAGATTGTCTATCAAAGACAATCTCCTTAAATAAATAAGTTTTTACACAACCCATTACAATATAATCAAATATATTACAACAAACACTCCGAATGCAAGTTTAAACAATATAAACAGTTATACCGACTCCAAATCTTGACCTTGGGTTGGCATACGACATCGGAAGTGTTTTAATATTCACGTGAGAATAAACATGCTTAAAACGTCAACAAAAATGTTGGTGAGTCATAGGTTTAATTTCTAAATAATATTCATAATATTTAATAAGCCACAAGATTTCATTTAATTAAATGCGCAGGATCATTACAACTGCAAAAATCATTCATACGATGAGTTGCCTGGTAACCGACCTTAACATGGTGCGCTTAAGATATATGGCATCATACATTCCACTATTCAAATGTATGACAAGAACCCATCGAATTACTAAAGCATTTCCACTATTCGAAAATGGGGGGTGTTGGTGCCCGTAGATCTACCTTTAGGGTTCGCGTCAATTAGTGTTTTTCACTAATTCTTAGGTTACCAAGCATAATAATAATAAGTACAGATATCCGGTATAACAAAACAACCGTAGAATGTAGTTTCATGAACTTGTGCTTATTTTGTAAAACATTTATAAATTTGCATGTATTCCCATCCCAAAAATAATTTAGATAGTAAAAATGGGATTATAACTCACTTGTGATGATTTCCGAATAAATGGTAATAAGACTTGGCCTTTGACAAATTCACGAACCTAATAATAATATTCTTGTGTTAAGATATATATATATAATTAATATTCCATACTTATGATACTTGTGATAATTTTAATTGTCCATTGTTAGTAGTCCAACGTTCGTAGTCCAATAGTCCGATAGTCCAATGGTATAAATATATATATATATATATATAAATATAAATGCGTATATTGTGTTAGAATTTACTAACACTATAATATATTGTCTTAATATAGTAAGACACATAATATGTATATTGTCTGAAGCAATCCGCGACCCATTGTATACATGTCTCAGGTTCGATCACAACTCAAAGTATATATTATTTAGGAATCCACTTCGACCCACAGCTAACTCGAAATTACTGCCAATGGTGTCTTTTAGTTCCTTCTAATAATATATATAGAAGAAATCAAAATGATATGTCAAAATGCTGTATACGGAGCGACGGTGATCAAGTCATATATATATATATATATATATATATATATGGTGCCTTAGGATCTTTATTAAGACTATAATATATTGTCGTAGAACTTAATCACGACAATTATAAATTGTATTTCCATAAGTTTGGGAACAAGACATGTATAAATACATGTAGGATACAAGGTAAGTTAGCTAGCATAAGGTTAGCATCCATTTTTATTAATCAAAACCGTAGCAAAAAACAAGCAAAAATATCCAATTTTGTTTTACCCATAATTTCTTCGTTACAAATCCGTTTTGAGTGATTCGACTTGCCATGATTTTGTATCGAACCATTATTTTTTAATCTAATCAGAAAAATATAAGTTTATAGTCAAAAATACAGCTTAGGTGTCAAATAAGAGAAGATAGTCATATCTGTCGTAAGAACGACATCTTGATGACCCTTTTGAAAAACATACTTCCACTTAGAGTTTAACCATGGATTTTGGATATATTTCATATCCATATAAAATAAGATTTTTCACCAAAGTAAATCTTTTAATTCAGAGTTTAAGATAGGTTTTTAAAATTAAACCCAAAACATCCCCCGTTCGACTAAGACAGCGTGTATTCGATTTTAAGGTGTTCTTCGTGTTTACAAGTTTTATATCCTTATGTTAGCTTGAAATATAGTCATAATACATGTGTTGAAGTATTTTAATAGTCAAGTTAGAATGATTAAGTTTGTTTGCGAACAAGTTTAGAAATAATATAAACTATGTTCTTGTTGTTATTAGTTATAAACTCAAAATAAGATAGCTATAAGAATATGAATCGAAAGAAATTATGAATAAGGTGACTACATAAAATCAACTAAGTGATGTTACTAGAAAAATAAGATGAAAATCTTGAGATCAAAGATATCCTTGATGGCTTGGAATCCTTGGAGTAGAATCATAGAATGAACAAAAGTTCGAATAAGATTTCTATCTTGAAATAAGATAGTTACAAGCATATGAATTGAACTAAAGCTTATATATGATTCTTAACTTGATTATAAGATGAAAAGCTACTGGAAAGAAAGTAGAATTAGTAATCCTAAAGAGTTGTTGAGTTGGCTTGAAAGATTGGAAGTAAAATTTTTCAAGTTGGAAGGTTATCTTGATATGTTCTTGAATGATTCTTGTTATGATGTTTTAAGCTTGTTCTTGAAGTGGTTTAGGAGATATATAATGAAAGGTTACTGAATTAGAAATGTTCTTGAGTAGTATGTGTTTAGGAGTAATCAAGTAGGTGATTAAAATGAGATGAAATGTATATAGATATATAGATAGATACGTTTAGATATAGATATAGATATATGATTGATTAGTTTTTGTTTCTTGCATTTTAGTCATACAAGAAGTTAAATGAGTTGGTTCCATATGTCTCCTAACTGATTTAGGGTGGCTAAGGAGGGTATTTTTGGTATTTATTATTGGTATACACTCATAGTAATTAAGTATAGAAGCTGGGTATGATACGGGTATATATACCGAATGAATACGAGTAGAATTCTTGATGGAATTGAATGAGGATATAAGAATAGCTATCTTTGTTGAGTATAAGTATATTAATATATGCCTTTAAGTCTTTAAAAAGTGTATTAATACATCTTAATACATTACATATACATTCAGTTTAAATTAGGGTTTATGACGTCGATAAACGTTACATATATGTATATTGTTTCAAAGTCTTTAAGTTAGTAGTCTCACCTTATATATAACTCATTGTTATTATACTTAATGAGATACTTAAATATCATTTAATCAAATCATAAATATATATATCCAAATATATATTCCTTTAATTAATTATTACAATATATGACGTTCGTGAATCGTCATACAGACTGGGTGGCAAAACGTTTGTATAAAATTCATTCCAAATATATAAGTCTTGACAAGTTTGATTGCTTAACATGTTGGAAACATTTAATTATGTAAATATTAATCTTTTAGCGGAAAAATCCGGGTCGTTACATTACAGACCCGTTAAATTAAATTTCGTCCCGAAATTTGGAATAGTACCTAATTAACGTGCGATATCGGGAACAGATGTGGATACTTCTATTTCATTTGGTCTTCTCATTCCCAAGTGAATTTAGGCCCTCTACGAGCATTCCATCGAACCTTAACAATTGGTATTTTGCTTTGCTTGAGTCGTTTAACCTCACGATCAATAATTTTGACGGGTTCTTCGATGAAGTTTAGTTTCTCGTCAATCTTAATTTCATCTAAAGGGATAATGAGATCTTCGGTAGCAAGGCATTTCTTTAGATTCGAAACATGAAAGGTGCTCTGAATCTTTTCTAATTGTGCAGGTAGTTTGTGACGACCCGGAAATTTCCGACCAAATTTAAACTTAATCTTAATATGAAATCGACACGATAAGCAAAGTCTATAATATTGAAGTCTCAGAAACTTTGAACTGTGTTCATGTATACATTTGACCTTTGACTGTTTCCGACGATTCACGAACAATTATTTAGAAATAAATATGTATATGTATTATAAATATAATAATGTATAATATTTTGATTTAATAAAATGTACATTAATTAATTGGAATTTAAAAAGTATATATAATGTTTTGAAATAATAAAATACAAATTATCATTGGAATTAATAATATACAAAATAATCAAGTTGTTATAAAAATGAGTCTATATATGATTCCTGTATACAATAAATATTATATTGTGATATATATAAATTATATAAATATTAAATAAGTTATTATATAATATAAGTATTACATAGTTAATAATGTGTAATATGTATATATATATACATATACATATATATACATATACATATATATATATATATATATATATATATATATATATATATATATATATATATATATATATATATATATATATATATATATATATATATTAAATTTAAATTACAAGATAGATATAGTTATTATTTAATAAATATCATTTATATTATTAATAATGATATTAGTACTATCAATATTATTAGTTTAGTATATAATATATACGAGATTTGATATGCTTAAGCTGTTGTATCAAATATCATTAGTATTACTTTCATTATTATTATTAATGTTAATACTAATATTAATATATGTATTATAAGTATATATATAAAAGTTGAAACTGGTAATTTGTTATATCATAATTATTATTTGTATTATCATTAGATATTACTATCATTAAAAATCATTATTTTTATATTATTATTATTATCATTTTATTATTATAATTTACAAAATTATCATTTATCATTAATAAAGATATCACTCTTATTATTAGTATTATTTTTATATTAATATTTTATTATTAATGTTATTATTTCTATTAATATTATTAGTATTTTTGTTAATATTATTATTTAATGTATTATTATTATTAAGATTTATTAATACTAATATTATAAAAATTGATTCCATATCCAAATTCTGTTTCACGTCATATTCAAACTGTATGTGAATGATTTCCCTATCTTGAATCCCTTTAACAATTGAAATCAATAACTAATAGGAAGAAAAGCAGTTAGCAATCGACATCTATTGTTATTTCTTTTATTATTTAATATTTTTTATTTTTTTGTTTTTGTCTGTGTTAAAAGTCGACACCATTTGATCATTTAACGATCGATTCTCAATTTCAATTGTTTAACTCCTTCATTTTCTCCATTCTCCATATCAAATACACTACTTACAGCTTTTAATTTTCGAAGTTTAAACATAAAATAAAGAAAAATCCGGAATACCTCTGTTCTTGATTTAATTTATTCAACAGCTTGATTCGAATGAAATTTCAAAAATTAATAATGAAATTTTGCTATAAATAAATTACTTAAACTTTCTGTAAAGTTTCAAGTCTCAAAATTTCGTATTATATTCTAATTTAGGAGTCAAAGTTCAGTTTGAAAAAGTCAACTGAAGTGTTCTTCACAAAATTTGTAATTTTTTTGATATTTCTGAATAAATTGATGACTCATAGAGTTTGTAGAAGGATTTTAAACCTAATTCATGTAGAAAGTTAGATCTAAAACGGTCTAAATTATTGAATCAAAATGGGAGTTCATATTTTTTTTTCTCGGGTTCGAGCCTTGTTTGTGGCAGTTTTTGTTTAACTCGAATTTAAAGGTAGCCCTTATTTTTATTATTATTTTATTATTATTATTATTATTATTTTTATTATTATTATTATTATTATTATTGTTATTATTATTATCACTATTATTATTATGTTTATTATTATTATTATTATTATTGTTATTATTGCTAGATTATTTATTAATATTAACAAAATTATATCATAACTATTAGTATTATCATTAAAAGTTATTTTATTATTATTAGTACTATCTTTATCATTAATATTAAAATTAAAATTATCATTAATATTATTATTAGAATTACCATAATTAGTATTATTTTTATCTTTATTATTATTAGTACTATTAATATATCAAATGAAGATTTTCTGTATAAAAATATATTTATAACATAAAACCTAAACATATTAATACTTTTGTAATAAATGTTACTTATCTATATATACATAAATATATCTAATTAAGTTATTAATTAAACACATGATATAAAATAACAAATCAATTCACTAATAATATATATATTTGTTCGATTATCATTACATGTATTAATATACATGATTGAATAATAGGTTCATCAATCCGAGGCGAACCTTGCATTGTTCAGTTCCGTCATATGAATATTTTTACTACAAAATATTGGATTGTGAGTTTCATTTGCCTTTTTACACTTTATATTTTTGGGCTGAGAATACATGCGCAATTTTTATAAATGTTTTACGAAATAGATACAAGTAATTGAAACTACATTATATGGGTGAATGATCGAAGCCGAATATGCCCCTTTTGCTTGGTAACCTAAGAATTAGTAAACCGATCTACTAATTGACGCGAATCCTAAAGATAGATCTATTGGGCCTAACGAACCCCATCCAAAGTAACGAATGCTTTAGTACTTCGAATTCGTTTTTATCATGTCCGAAGGATTTCCTGGAATGATAGGGGATATTCTTATATGCATCTTGTTAATGTCGGTTACCAGGTGTTCACCATATGAATGATTTTTGTCTCTATGCATGGGACGTATATTTATGAGAACTGTAAATGAAATTCTTGTGGTCTATTAAAATGATGAAAATGATTATTTATGTGAAACTAATGAACTCACCAACCTTTTGGTTGACACTTTAAAGCATGTTTATTCTCAGGTATGAAAGAAATCTTCCACTGTGCATTTGCTCATTTTAGAGATATTACTTGGAGTCATTCATGGCATATTTCAAAAAACGTTGCATTCGAGTTGTTGAGTTCATCAAGATTATTAT
Source organism: Rutidosis leptorrhynchoides (assembly GCF_046630445.1). Lineage (NCBI taxonomy): Eukaryota > Viridiplantae > Streptophyta > Magnoliopsida > Asterales > Asteraceae > Rutidosis > Rutidosis leptorrhynchoides. Next base: position 205,978,384 of record NC_092338.1, on the reverse strand, counting down.
TAAGTCAATTATAGTTGGATCTATTATGAAATGGTATGCATGCCGTCAACATTCGATGTAAATGAAAGGTTGTCTTTTAAAAACGAATGCAATGTTTGTAAAATGTATCATATAGAGGTCAAGTACCTCACGATGTAACCAAATGTTATTGTATTTGTTCTTATGGATTAGGACGGGTCTTTACATGTGGAATCAGAGCGGTGGTCTTAGCGAACCAGGTCTTGCATTAGTGTATCTAACTGATAGATGATTAGATGCATTAGTGAGTCTGGATTTCGACCGTGTCTGCATGTCAAAAGTTTTGCTTATCATTTCTTGTCGGAAATTACCTGCTTATCATTCTTAGTCTAGACATGTTTTACTGCATTGACTGCATGAATAATGTATAGACAAAATTCATATCTTAGCGTATCTGCTACTGTAAACTTTGCCTGACAGTTTCCGTAGATTCCTCCGTAACTTATGGGATTTTAGTATTATATATTCATATGTAAATTATGTATTGCAGGGTACTAATCTACATCCTATAATCTATTTCTTATCGAAAATCCTTCATCTGATCGTACGAGATGAATCCCTCAACCAGTTCGAATTCCTCAGATTCCAGCATCTATTCCGATATGGAGTTTCACCTAAGTTCCGAAAGGAGTGTCACCAGGATGAATAAACCAATCATCCATCCCCAATTCATTTGATGGATTCGTAGTCGACTTAATCAATGGAGACGCGCAGAAGACGATCCCTTCCACTAACCGAATTCACCTCTTGATGAAGAACCTGAAGCATTTACCGGCAAACCTGTTCGTAACACCATTTTCACCCTCATTTCCCAAATATCTCGCCACGACTATATCATAACTCAGATTCTAAACCTTATTCATCCGCTCGTTCCGACCGACAATCATCCCAGAATAATGGAAGAAGTCAACGAGCTTCGCGCTCGAGTAATCAATTTGGAAAAACGTGGTGCAAAACCTACTAGCTTCAACAACATCACCAGTACCACCAACAACCCAAGTTTCAACATCACACGTCTCAACCTCGCAATCTATACCTCAAGCATAATCATCGTTCTACTAATCGTTCTACATGAACTATCTTCGTCCTTCATGGCGATTATGTAATCTCTAATGTTTTAGAGATTATGTACTCTAGTTCTAGCCATAAATTAGATGAGTTTAATATCATATTAACTCATTAAATCCATGATTACATCTGAAGAAAATATATATGTATATATAATTTCATAAAGATTGTAATTAAAAATTCTTTTGTACAAACTGTTAATGGTGAAAATATTTTAACGGGTAGGTAATACCCGAGGAATATTTAGATTTCACATTAATAAGTTACACTGTACATTCTTCAAATCTGATTCAATAGTCATTTACTATCCAACTTACAACCACAGAAGTACGAATCCGTTCATCACAGAATAACCATTTTTATTCAATTTCATATTTGGATTTTGACCTATCAGAATCCAACAAGTGGCATAATGAAGAAAACATTAGACAAAATAAAATTTCTTAGAAACAAACAAATTAACTAAGAGAAAATTTTTGTTAAGAATCGACGCTAACTGTTCCTAGCTAACTGATTACATTTTATTTATCGCAATTTAATTATCGCAATTTTAATTCTCGCAATTTTATTTACCGTCATTTAATTTCTGTTATTTATTTTACGCACTTTATTTATTGTCATTTAACTACTGTTATTTACGTATTTTAAATATCGGGACACGTATACATGGTTTTGACATATCAAATCGACGCATCTATATATATTATTTGGAATAACCATAGACACTCTATATGTAGTAATGATAGAGTTAGCTATACAGGGTTGAGGTTGATTCTCAAATAATATATATACTTTGAGTTGTGATCGAGTCTGAGACATGTACACGGGTCACAATACGTATCAATCAATTCAAATATTATATATTAAACTATATATGAATTATTGGACTGTTAATTGTGGACTATCGACCGTGGACGACCAACATTGGACAATTAAAATGAATTAAAATATTGATTATAACATATGAAACTAAACAATTCTTCAAGTTTGCCACTTGATTTCATCTTGAACCTCATTTGTATCTTAACGATTACAATCTGCGTTCAAACCTTTCATGATTCTTGAAAACACCTCAATCGAGAGGATGAACCAACCGCATTTAATCTACAGAAGAAAAGATTGATGCATATAGTTACGCACCTGAAAAACTCTCGGAAACTAAGTAAACGTTTCACACGTATCTGTGCTAGCTCCTTTGGCATTGTTATTACTGAAAATAACTTTGCAATCTCTTTCCAAAAGTAGCCAATTTTGTTACAGCTTCAGTAAATCAACTTCGACTTTCATTTGGATTAGCCTTATTATAACCTTGGTATATAAGTTGCCTTTCATCATCGTTAACGGAGAACCTTTTATGTTCTACCATATTAGCAGTAAAATGTACCAGCAACATCAGCATTTTCTGGTGTAAGTCTCTCCGACAAATCACTATACATATTTATTGAAACCCTATCAAGTACTCATCTGTATCTGGTAACAAGAATTGCCTTACCAATTACCGGGAATTGGCAAATCTATATTATGAATCTCACAACGTTTCTACATCAACGGTTATATGTATATCTATAACATTTATCTCCTAGAATTATGATCTTCAATTCTGAATTACTGAAAAGCGCTTTAGCCTATGAATCAAGTTTTCTGAATTTTGAAAAAGTTGATGAAATCTTTGGCAATTACCTTGCTCCTTAATCATTCCAAATCATTGTGAATGAATTTCTTCATCACACCTTGGTTCTAAAATTATTAGATATCATGGTATCTCTCATTATATATATCCTAAGTATTTCTGAAGATATCTTCATAAATATTCTCGTCCGATATTAATTATCTCTCTGTGCTATCTGTGTTATAACATAAAAGGAAACTGTTTTAGTTTCTATATTCTGTAAACCTTCGAATTTAAAATATGAATGTTTTTGAATTAGTGTTGGGAACTGAAGCATGATTTAGTATAATATAATGACACTTGATCAACGTGATTATATTACAGAAAGTTATGCTGAGTTTCTAATGGAACGTGATGATTCACAGACCCTACCGTCATCATGTGCCATGTTACACGACTCTTATATTCTATCTAATCTATAAACACATCAAGAACATATTTTCTTGATAGTTCTATCTTTTCTCTTGAATTCTGGTAATTTAACCAATCAAGATCGTGCTATTACAATCTCTCTCTTGGAACATTAATCATGTTCATTCAAAAATCTATACCTACGAATTCTTGACCATTATTCGCTTGACTTAAAGTCAGGAAGAGAAAACAAAAAGGATGAAACTCTAAAATATAAAGGAAACAAAGGGGATGAATTTATAGTGAAATATTCGACAGAGAAATCGAAACAGATTATCGCATTCAACCAAAGAGGATCTTAATTTCCTTATATCCCGAAGAATCAGATCTTATTCAGATTATGAAGATCTTCTTTAAATCCCTTGAATTCCGGAAATCAACCGTGACTAAGTCACCGGTTAAGCCAAATCTTCATTTACTCATTTCACTCTTTTGCGATAGCTTCATTCGTACTCTTCGAATAATCAAATTGTTTTATCCAAATTACTCAATGATGATAAAACTCAATTTATCAACTCATATTCGTCATGAAAACATTTTTATGGTTAGCTATGACGACCTCGATCAAATTTCGGGATGACATTTCTTTAACGGGTAGGTACTGTGACGACCCGGAAATTTCCGACCAAATTTAAACTTAATCTTAATATGAAATTGACACGATAAGCAAAGTCTGTAATATTGAAGTCTCAAAAGCTTTGAACTGTGTTCATGTATACATTTGACCTTTGACTGTCTCCGACGATTCACGAACAATTATTTAGAAATAAATATGTATATGTATTATAAATATAATAATGTATAATATTTTGATTTAATAAAATGTAAATTAATTAATTGGAATTTAAAAAGTATATATAATGTTTTGACATAATAAAATACAAATTATCATTAGAATTAATAATATACAAAATAATTAAGTTGTTGTAAAAATGAGTCTATATATGATTCCTGTATACAATAAATATTATATTGTGATATATATAAATTATATAAATATTAAATAAGTTATTATATAATATAAGTATTACATAGTTAATAATGTGTAATATGTATATATATATATATATATGTATATATATATATATATATATATATGTATATATATATATATATATATATATATATATATATATATATATATATTAAATTTAAATTACAAGATAAGATATAGTTATTATATTAATAAATATCATTTAGATTATTAATAATGATATTAGTACTATCAATATTATTAGTTTAGTATATAATATATAAGAGATTTGATAAGCTTAAGCTGTTGTATCAAATATCATTAGTATTACTTTCATTATTATTATTAATGTTAATACTAATATTAATATATGTATTATAAGAATATATATAAAAGTTGAAACTGGTAACTTGTTATATCATAATTATTATTTGTATTATCATTAGATATTACTATCATTAAAAATCATTATTGTTATATTATTATTATTATTATCATTTTATTATTATAATTTACAAAATTATCATTTATCATTAATATAGATATCACTCTTATTATTAGTATTATTTTTATATTAATATTTTATTATTAATGTTATTATTTCTATTAATATTATTAGTATTTTTGTTAATATTATTATTTAATGTATTAATATTAAGATTTATTAATACTAATATTATAAAAATCGATTCCATATCCAAATTCTATTTCACGTCATGTTCAAACTGTATGTGATTGATTTCCCTATCTTGAATCACTTTAACAATTGAAATCAATAACTAATAGGAACAAAAGCAGTTAGCAATCGACATCTATTGTTATTTCTTTTATTATTTAATATTTTTTATTTTTTTGTTTTTGTCTGTGTTAAAAGTCGACACCATTTGATCATATAACGATCGATTCTCAATTTCAATTGTTTAACTCCTTCGTTTTCTCCATTCTCCATATCAAATACACTACTTACAGCTTTTAATTTTCGAAGTTTAAACAGAAAAATAAAGAAAAAGCTGGAATACCTCTGTTCTTGATTTAATTTATTCAACAGCTTGATTCGAATGAAATTTCAAAAATTAATAATGAAATTTTGTTATAAATAAATTACTTAACCTTTCTGTAAAGTTTCAAATCTCAAAATTTCGTATTAAATTCTAATTTAGGAGTCAAAGTTCAGTTTGAAAAAGTCAACTGAAGTGTTCTTCACAAAATTCGTAATTTTTTTGATATTTCTGAATAAATTGATTACTCATAGAGTTTGTAGGAAGGATTTTAAACCTAATTCATGTAGAAAGTTAGATCTAAAATGGTCTAAATTATTGAATCAAAATGGGAGTTCATATTTTTTTTCTCGAACCACAGCAGCTGCTGTTCTTCAATTTTTTTATTTATTTCGTGTCTGTTAAAGTGAATTTACCATTTCAAATTATTTCTGTTTAACATCCGAATTCAAAATTTGAATCCACTATCATGATCAATGGTTCTCTGGTCGACTGAAAATAATGAAAGAGATGAGGAAAACAGTTTACATGTTAAATAAATATAGTATGGGTATATAATCAGAAAATCAAGGGACGGAGGAGTGGTTTAGAGGGTTAGCGGGTGAGCGAGGGGTCTCGGGTTTGAGCCTTGTTTGTGGCAGTTTTTATTTAACTCGAATTTAAAGGTAGCCCTTATTTTTATTATTATTATTATTATTATTATTATTATTATTATTATTATTATTATTATTATTATTATTATTATTATTATTATTATTATTATTATTATTATTATTATTATTATTATTATTATTATCAATATTATTATTATGTTTATTATTATTATAATTATTATTGTTATTATTGCTAGATTATATATTAATATTAACAAAATTATATCATAACTATTAGTATTATCATTAAAAGTTATTGTATTATTATTACAAACATTATTATTATTAGTATTATCTTTATCATTAATATTAAAATTATCATTAATATTATTATTAGAATTACCATAATTTTTATCATAATTAGTATTATTTTTATCATTATTATTATTAGTACTATTAATATATCAAATAAAGATTTTCTTTATAAAAATATATTTATAACATAAAACCTAACCATATTAATACTTTTGTAATAAATGTTAATTATCTATATAAAGATAAATATATCTAATTAAGTTATTAATAAAACACATGATATAAAATAACAAATAAATTCACTAATAATATATATATTTGTTCGATTATCATTACATGTATTAATATACATGATTGAATAATAGGTTCGTGAATCCGAGGTCAACCTTGCATTGTTCAGTTCCGTCGTATGAATATTTTTACTACAAAATATTGGATTATGAGTTTCATTTGCCTTTTTACCCTTTATATTTTTGGGCTGAGAATACATGCGCAATTTTTATAAATGTTTTACGAAATAGATACAAGTAATTGAAACTACATTATATGGGTGAATGATCGAAGCCGAATATGCCCCTTTTACTTGGTAACCTAAGAATTAGTAAACCGATCTACTAATTGACGCGAATCCTAAAGATAGATCTATTGGGCCTAACGAACCCCATCTAAAGTATCGGATGCTTTAGTACTTCGAATTAGTTTTTATCATGTCCGAAGGATTTCCCAGAATGATAGGGGATATTCTTCTATGCATCTTGTTAATGTCGTTTACCAGGTGTTCACTATATGAATGATTTTTGTCACTATGCATGGGACGTATATTTATGAGAACTGGAAATGAAATTCTTGTGGTCTATTAAAATGATGAAAATGATTATTTATGTTAAACTAATGAACTCACCAACCTTTTAGTTGACACTTTAAAGCATGTTTATTCTCAGGTATGAAAGAAATCTTCCGCTGTGCATTTGCTCATTTTAGAGATATTATTTGGAGTCATTCATGGCATATTTCGAAAGACGTTGCATTCGAGTAGTTGAGTTCATCAAGATTATTATTAAGTCAATTATAGTTGAATATATTATAAAATGGTATGCATGCCGTCACCATTCGATGTAAATGAAAGGTTGTCTTTTAAAAACGAATGCAATGTTTGTAAAATGTATCATATAGAGGTCAAGTACCTCGCGATGTAACCAAATGTTATTGTATTCGTTCTTATGGATTAGGACGGGTCTTTACATAGTTTAAGTCGATAGGCCACCGGCCCAATACGTTTAATAACTTCGAATCGCCCAATATATCTTGGGCTCAATTTCCCCCGCTTTCCAAAACGAATAACACCTTTCCAAGGTGATACCTTAAGCATAACCATATCACCCTCCTCGAACTCTAAAGGTTTTCTTCTAAAATCCGCATAGCTCTTTTGTCGACTCCGGGCTGTTTTCAATCGTTGCTGAATCTGAATGATTTTATCTGTGGTTTCTTGGATAATTTTCGGACCTGTAATCTGTTTATCCCCCACATCACTCCAACAAATCGGAGACCTGCACTTCCTACCATAAAGTGCCTCGAATAGTGCTGCCTCAATACTAGAATGATAGTTGTTGTTGTTGGAAAACTCAGCTAACGGTAGATGTCGATCTCAACTGCTTCCAAAATCAGTAACACATGCTCTTAGCATGTCTTCGATTGTCTGAATCGTCTTTCACTCTGCCCATCAGTTTGTGGATGATAGGCAGTACTTAAATTTAGACGAGTTCCCAACGCTTCGTGTAATGCCTGTCAGAATCTGGAAGTAAATCTGCTATCACGATCAGAGATAATAGAGATTGGTATACCATGTCTAGAAACAACATCCTAACAAACTCGATAAGATACACTAATGCAAATTTCTGGTTCTCTAAGACCAACACTCGGATACCAACTAAAATGTCCCGTTCATATTGATTATAAACGTTCCATATTAATTGATTTCGTCACGAGGTTTTGACCTCTATATGAGACGTTTTTCAAAGACTGCATTCATTTTTAAAACAACCATAACCTTTAATTTATCGATAAAGGTTTAAAAAGCATTACGTAGATTATCAAATAATGATAATCTAAAATATACCGTTTACACACGACCATTACATTATGGTTTACAATAAGAATATATTACATCAAAAATAAATTTCTTGAATGCAGTTTTTACATAATATCATACAAGCATGGACTCCAAATCTTTTCCTTATTTTAGTATGCAACAGCGGAAGCTCTTAATAATCACCTGAGAATAAACATGCTTAAAACGTCAACAAAAATGTTGGTGAGTTATAGGTTGAACCTATATATTTATCAAATCGTAATAATAGATCACAAGATTTCATATTTCAATATACATCCCATACATAGAGATAAAAGTCATTCATATGGTGAACACCTGGTAACCGACATTAACAAGATGCATGTAAGAATATCCACTATCATTCCGGGAAATCCTTCGGACATGATAAAAATGAATTCGAAGTACTAAAGTGTCTGGTACTTTGGATGGGGTTCGTTAGGCCCAATAGATCTATCTTTAGGATTCGCGTCAATTAGTAGATCAGTTTACTAATTCTTAGGTTACTAAGCAAAAGGGGCATATTCGGATTCAATCATTCACCCATATAATGTAGTTTCAATTACTTGTGTCTATTTCGTAAAACATTTATAAAACTGCATGAATTCTCATCTCAAAATATTAGATTTTAAAAGTGGGACTATAACTCACTTTCACAGATTTTTACTTCGTTGGAAAGTAAGACTTGGCCACTAGTCGATTCACGAACCTATAACAAATATGTACATATATATCAAAGTATGTTCAAAATATATTTACAACATTTTTAATACGTTTTAATGTTTTAAGTTTATTAAGTTAGCTGTCCTCGTTAGTAACCTACAACTAGTTGTCCACAATTAGATATACAGAAATAAATTGATATATATTATCTTGAATCAATCCACGACCCAGTGTATACATGTCTCGGGCTAGATCACAACTCAAAGTATATATATTTTTGGAATCAACCTCAACCCTGTATAGCTAACTCCAACATTACTGCATATAGAGTGTCTATGGTTGTTCCAAATAATATATATAGATGGGTCAATATGATATGTCAAAACATTTGCATACGTATCTATGGTATCCCAAGATTACATAATATATTAGAATACATGTATAATACAATATAAGTTAGCTAGGATATGATTAAAAATATCCAATCTTGTTTTACCCATAACTTCTTCGTTTTAAATCCGTTTTGAGTGTTTCAAGTTGCTATGGTTTTATATTGAATTTAAGTTTATGAATCTAAACAGAAAAAGTATAAGTTTATAGTCGGAAATACAGGTTACAAGTCATTTTTGTAAAGGTAGTCATTTCAGTCGAAAGAACGACTTCTAGATGACCATTTTGGAAAACATACTTTCAATTTGAGTTTAACCATGATTTTTGGATATAGTTTCATGTTCATAGAAAAATCATTTTCCCATAAGAACAACTTTTAAATCACAGTTTATCATAGTTTTTAATTAACTAACCCAAAACTGCCCGCGGTGTTACTACGACGTCGTATATCCGGTTTTATGGTGTTTTTCGTGTTTTCCGGTTTTAAATCATTAGGTTAGCCTATCATATAGATATATAACATGTGTCTAGTTGATTTTAAAAGTTAAGTTAGAAGGATTAACTTTATTTGCGAACAAGTTTAGAATTAACTAAACTATGTTCTAGTGATTACAAGTTTAAATCTTCGAATAAGATAGTATTATATGTATGAATTGAATGATGTTATGAACATCATTACTATCTTAATTTTAGTAGGTAAACCTACTAGAAATGAGAAAAATAGATCTTGCTTCAAAGGATCCTTGGATGGCTTGAAAGTTCTTGAAGCAGAATCATGACACGAAAACAAGTTCAAGTAAGATTTTCACTCGAAATAAGATTGTTATAGTTATAGAAATTGAATCAAAGTTTAAATATGAGTATTACCTTGTATTAGAAAGATATCTTACTGTAAATAAGAAAGATTTCTTGAGGTTGGATGATCACTTTACAAGATTGGAAGTAAGCTAGCAAACTTTGAAGTATTCTTGATTTTATGAAACTAGAACTTATAGAATTTATGAAGAACACTTAGAAATTGAAGATAGAAGTTGAAAGAGATCAATTAGATGAAGAAAATTGAAGAAATAAAGTGTTTGTAGGTGTTTTTGGTCGTTGGTATATGGATTAGATATAAAGGATGTGTAATTTTGTTTACTTGTAAATAAGTCATGAATGATTACTAATATTTTTGTAATTTTATGAGATATTTCATGCTAGTTTCCAAATTATGGTTCCCACATGTGTTATGTGACTCACATGGGCTACTAAGAGCTAATCATTGGAGTGTATATACCAATAGTATATACATCTAAAAGCTGTGTATTGTACGAGTACGAATACGGGTGCATACGAGTAGAATTGTTGATGAAACTGAACGAGGATGTAATTGTAAGCATTTTTGTTAAGTAGAATTATTTTGATAATTGTATTGAAGTCTTTAAAAACTGTATGAATACATATTAAAACACTACATGTATATACATTTTAAGTGAGTCGTTAAATCATCGTTAGTCGTTACATGTAAATGTTGTTTTGAAACCTTTAGGTTAATGATCTTGTTAAATGTTGTTAACCCATTGTTTATTATATCTAAAGAGATGTTAAATTATTACATTATCATGATATATTAATATATCTTAGTATGATATATATACAGTTATATGTTGTTACAACGATAATCGTTACATATATGTCTCGTTTCGAAATCCTTAAGTTAGTAGTCTTGTTTTTACATATGTAGTTCATTGTTAATACACTTAATGATATATTTACTTATCATTTAACATGTTTAACAAAGTGTATCAATATCTTAATATGATTCATATGTACTTAGTAAGAGGTTGTTATAACGATAATCGTTATATATATCGTTTTCGAGTTTTTGAATTCAATAGTCTAATTTTTATGTATATAATTCATTGTGAAAATACTTAATGAGATACATACCTCTCATAATAACATGTTAACTATATATATATATTCATATATATGTCATCATATAGTTTTTACAAGTTTTAACGTTCGTGAATCGCCGGTCAACTTAGGTGGTCAATTGTCTATATGAAACCTATTTCAATTAATCAAGTCTTAACAAGTTTGATTGCTTAACATGTTGGAAACACTTAATCATGTAAATAACAATTTCATTTAATATATAAAAACATGGAAAAGTTCGGGTCATTACAATATACTCATCCATATCTCATAACGGGAATTACTATACCAATTACCGGAGATTAGCAATCAGTATTTTGAATCTCGCAGCATTTCTACACCAATAGTTATATGTATATAGATATAACATTTATCTTTTAGAATTATGATCTTCCATTCTAAAAAGTACCCAGTCTATGAACCAATACTCTTAATGTTGAAAAAGTTGAATGAAGCAGCAGAAACTGTAGACAACTGTAAACAACCTTAACAGTTGAAAGTTTGATGATAAAGAATAGTATGTTGGCAAAGCTGAGAAAAGTTGGAACTGGAAAATGGATTGAGCAAACTATGAAGGAGGTTGTAGACAAATCACAAAGACTAAACCTGCCTTCAAAGAATCTAAATGACCCAGTATCTGCTATAGTCATTAACGAATACCTTGCTCCTGACTCTAAACCTTTACGGAAAAATTTCTTCATTATCCTTTAATATTAGAAATTATAAGATATCATCGTATCTTTTATTATAAATATCCTCAATAATTCTGAAGATATTCTCATAACTATTCTTATCTGAAATCGTTTATCTCTTCGCGATATCAGCGTTACATCAGAAAGGAAACTATTTTAGTTTCTAAATTCTGAAAGATTCGAATTTAAAATATGAATGTTTTTGGAGTAATGTTGGGAACTGAAGCATGAGTTAGTATAATATAATGACACTTGATCAACGTGATTATATTACAGTAAGTCATGCTGAGCTTCTAATGGAACGTGATGATTCACAGATCATAACGTCATCATGTACCATGTTACACGACTCTTACATTATATCTAATCTTTAAACTCATCAAGAACATACATTCTTGATCGATCTATCTTTTGTGATTATGGTAATTTAACAAATCAAATCGTGCTATTACGTTTCTCTCTGCTTGGAATATTGTAATCATTCAAAACTCCACACCTACGAATTCTGGACCATTATTCGCTTGACTTGAAGTCAGGAAGAGGAGACAAAAGAACGGAACTTCTAAATATAACCGAAAATATAAAGCCCAATAACAATACATAAATTACAAACCGTGCATATCAATGTTTATCGCAGCATAAAGACACGGGAGAATTAAAAACACTATAACCCTAAGGGCGAAGTAGAAGTAAACAGATTCCTCAGGTGGAAGTTGGAAAAGGAGAATGATTGTTATGATAGTCAGGATAAGGACAAGGATCAGAACTGGATTAAGCATTTTCACAATCTTTTGAATTTGTGAATTGAGTATAGGAATGGTAAAAATAATGGAACGAAAAAAGTTTAATTTATAATGGAAATATCAGATAGAATAATCGAGGCAGATCACCGTATTTAATTATAGAGATCTTAATTTTCTTATTCGCCGAAAAATCAAATCTTATATAGATTTCGAAGATTTTCTTTAAATCCTTAAAATTCCGGAAATTAGCCTTGACTATGTCAGATGTCAAGACAAATCTTTATTATCTCTATCTCAATTTTTTTGACAGGTAAACATTCTTATTGTTAGCCATGATGATCCCACTCAAATTTCAGGACGAAATTTCCTTAACGGGTAGGTACTGTGACGACCCGAAAATTTTCGACCAAATTTAAACTTAATCTTTATATGGTTTCGACATGATAAGTAAAGTTTATTAAATTGAATTTCAAAATTTTTGAAATATTTTATGAAATCATTTGACCTTCGTCCAGTTCCGACGATTCATGAACAATTAATTGTAACTTGATAGGTGTATACATATATATAAATAATAATTGGAAACATAATTTTAAATATTGTATGTTGTTGTTACTAAAAATTATTTGTGTAATGTAAAATAAAAATAGGATATTATAATGATTATTATTTAAATAGTATCTGTATATATATAAATAAAGTGTATTGAATATATATATATATATATATATATATATATATATATATATATATATATAGTTTATTTGGAAAATGATAGTAACACTCAATTACCATTCGATTGATAATAAATAAGTTATAAACGAACTTATGTGATTTTAAAATAAACGGTGATCCAAAAATGAGCTATATAAATTTTAGGCTTATTAAAAATATATTTAGAAGCTAATAATAAATTTCAACATTTTTCATATTTTACCCAGAATCGAGAGGGACAGTTGATGTAATTTTTATTTATTAAATTAATGATTGAATTTTATACCATAATGATCAAAATAAATAAATATAGTTAATTTAAAAATATGGGATTTTTCTGAACACTTTTATCCGCCACTGATTTCAAATAGTGAACGATACACAGTCCATGAAAACTGTCGGCAAAGTTAATTATTATGATTCACGTTTAATTTAAGTTTGATTATAATAATCATATTGTATTGTGTTTGTTTTAACTCTCTCCACTTAATCTCATATGCTATATATATACATATACATGCGAGACTTGTACATACATATAATCCTCATCATCTTTCACCACCGGAGCTACCATCACTTCACCATCCTCACCGCCACCCTCTCCATCACACCACCTTGGAAACCATTCTCACCCTACCACATCCACCTCAAACGACATACACCACCATCCACCAACATTGTGGAGATCATTACCTACCGCGTTTCCTTTTCATTCTTTCTGTTTCTTTCATGCATACAACCGAAACCCATTTGGTTTGAAATGTTCGATCAACCCCAAGAACAACCATAACCACCATCACTCAAACTCAGGTAAACTACTATGTATGTTTCTGTTTCATCCATGACAAACCTAACCATCTCTACCACAATGAAACTCATGAACACACATACACAAAGTTGTTTCCTTGTTTTGCTACTAGTTTTATGTTTCTATTCGGTTTTAACATCTAGATTACTTGTTGATGCTCTAGGTCGAAATCCGTAAACTTAATAACCAAACACCACTTCATCACAACCATTACAACAACCACACCATCCTCGGCCACCTTCCACACATCACCCTAGTCCACAGTCGACAATCACCACTGTAACTATCATCATCACCATCAAACACCCTCATTAACAAAATTGATATGGGTTCGTTACCTTGATCGATCAACAACCCTTTTGTGGATTCTATTTCTTTTGTGATTAACAACGAACATTTTTTTAAACTATTCTCACGTTCATCACCTTCGGTTTCTTGATTCTTCTGCACCATGCTCAATATTTTTTTTATCTCGAACCACCTCCACAACCTACTACTATGCTACTGCTATTTATGTCAAACGAAAACGATGGAAACAGGCTGCTATAGTTCTCGGTTGAAACCGTTCCATCAATCCCATTTCAAACCACGAACCACCACTTTCATGTTTCTGTTTTCATGCTATCACCATGACCGTCAACCCACCATAACACCTTCACTCAAATACGTGAATACCCACTTGCTTTTATCAGACCCATTTGAAAACCAAACCAAAAACATTGAGACTTGTCATGTGTATTGTTCCGGTTATTTCTATTACTACTGGTGTTATTCGAGTTTTAAAATGAAAAAGGAAATGAAACTAATTGCAAGTGGTTTGAATCCCCACATGACACCCACTTGTTTCATAAAGACAAAACTATAATCAATCGTTGGAATAATTGAAACAAAATAACTGGCTTCTAATCCATACATTTTTGTTACTTGGGCCGAATAATATGATTGGGCTGCATACCTAATTGTGTTGTTAGTCCAAGATCCAATTAGTATTTTTTTTTTTTTTTTTGCTAAGGCCGCTGCTATCCAAAGTCTTGCTTCCATTTTTTTATTAAAGTTTAAAAATGCGAAGTTGAGGAAGAATTGGAATTTTAACAATTGTGGAAGTGTTATTGTTAATCATGATGAATAAGATGATGAAGTAATGGCGAATGGTGATAATAAATAAAGAAGATGTTGATTATGATAAACGGCAATGAAGGTGATGTATGATCAATGATTAGGAAAATGATTATGATGACTCACGTATGATTTATAGTATAGTGATGATGATGACGATAGAGTTTGTAGAAGGCAACGAGTAATTACGGGTTAAAAGGAATTAAAACTATAAATATAACAGAAAAATGAGACAGCTGAATGGTTTAGAGGTTTGTTTGTTGAACGAGAGGTCGTGGGTTCGAGCCCGGGCAAGGGCGTTTAGTTTTTATTAAAGCTTGTTTCATTAAGGTAGCATTTTTATTATTTTTGTTATTATTATTATCATTATCATTATCATTATTAATTTTATTATTATTATTATTACTATTATTATTATTATTATTTTTATTATTATTAATATTAAGATTATTATTACTATTATTATTATAAATATTATTATTAGTATTATTAATTAGGTTATTATTAGTAGTATCATTATTAAAACCATTAGTATTAATATTAAAATTAGTATTATAATTTGTATTATTATCAGTATTATTATTGTAACCATTATTATTAAATATATTATTTTTATGAAAACTAACATATATTTTTTTTATTCTTATCATTATTATCATTTTTATTAAAATTATTATTATTAATAACATTACTTTATTATTAATATTATTATTATTATTGTGACGACCCGGAAATTTCCGACCAAATTTAAACTTAATCTTAGTATGATTTTGACACGATAAGCAAAGTCTTTAATGTTGAGTCTCAAAATTTTTGAACTGTTTCATGTATGCAATTGACTTTCGACCATTCCCGACGAATCACGAACAATTAATTATAAATAGATATGTGTGTATATATATAAATAATTATTGAAATATAATTTGAAGCATTATATGTTGTTGTTATTAAAATTAATAATGTAAAATAAAATAAAAATAGGATATTATAATTATTATTATTTAAAATATATCTATATATATAAATAAATTATATTAAAAATAAATATTAAATGATTGTAATACTCATTTGATGCTCCAATTGATATTAAGCAAGTTAAATTCAAACTTATATAATTTTAAAATAAACGGTGATCCGAAAATGAATTATATGAATCATAGGCCTATTAAAAATATATTTAGAAGCTAAGTAATAAATTTTAGAACTTTTTATATTTTACTCAGAGTCGAGCGGGACAGTTGATGTAATTTTTATTTAATAATTTAATGATCGAATTTTATACCATAATGACCGAAATAAATAAAGATGTTTGATAGAAAAATTTGGAATTTTTCTGAGTACTTTTATCCATTATCAACAGAGCACGAATTTCAGTCCGTGAATGAAATAGTAAAAGACGGCTTACTTAATCGCACGTTTTAATTTTTAAATTATATTATAATTATTATATTATTATTATTAATAATTTAAAGTGTCCGTTTTTGTTTCCTACTATCAATTATCTGTATAGAAATCCAAAAGTATCACTGTATTACTGTTTGGTTACTGTGCTTTTCACTTCATTTCAACTTGCAGTATTACACTTATAACTTTATATATATTATCTATATATATATATATATATATATATATATATATATATATATATATATATATATATATATATATATATATATATATATATATATATATATAGACATATGAATGGATGTAGGATATTTTTCATTCTTTCACCGAGAACACACACCATCTCAACACTTCACCTTCACCACCGCCACCCTCCTTCACCCATGACCACCACTACAACCCACCATGTCCACCACCCTAGCCACCATTGTACCACCTTTCTTATTTATTCATTTATTTTGTCTCACGTTGCAAACCACCATCCTTCTCTTGATCACCATTCGGTAACCCTCTTAAACCGTCACCATACACCACCATACATTAATCTATCAACCTCCTTACCCCCATCAACAAGTCCAACTGATAACCACTATTTCACTATCCAAGACACCACCTGCGTATTAAAGTTTTCTGTTTTGAAACCGAAGTCAAACCACTAAATCATACGACTTATTTGTTTGTTGCCGTTATTCTGTATTCGATAACCACCCAGGTAAACCATTTCATTTAGACTATTAAAACTCATGCTCGAATACTGCTATTGTTTTTTTCTATTCCTCCAACTAAACCCACCCATATCAACACTTGTTGGCTGCCATTACTTCTGTTTCTATTTCGATTCATCACCCAACGAACTCAACACCACAACACCATCAATTTCTTGTTCGATTACTATGACCACTACCATTCATAAACCTGCAAACTATCTTCCGTTACTGTTGCAGGCTATAAATTTGCTACCCATGTTCCTTCTACTCCATCAAACACCCCATCGATTAAACCCAAAGATCCACCATCATCACCATATATAACCGATGAACCATAGTATAATTTTTCTTGTTTCTGTCAAACTCGACACCACCACAAACTAAAAACCATTAACCAAACCACTGTTGAACCTGGGCTGCTGCATTTTTTTTTCTTTCATTTCTTTCTGTTTCACACGAACCAAACTAAGAACCATGAAATCCAATTTTTGTAGATGCTGCTGCAGTACCTTTTGTGTTGTTTCTGTGCGTGTCAAACCAAAACACTTTATCATGAACCTGCAATAGTGTGATTTCTACTTCATATTTATCATCATCGTGATTTATTACTGCTGCTGTGATTCTTCCTTCAAAAAAACCAAACACAGCTCACTATATTTCCTTCTTCTTTTTCTATTTTAGATTCGAGAACACTCTTTGCTGCAGTTTAGACGACAGTAACAATGAATGATGATGAAAAAGAAGAAATTACAAATTATGTCGTGTTCTAACAGCCACTATGTATTACTTTTCTCTTTGACCGACATTTATCAAGTAGGATTACCCCACTTACCATTTCTTTTTCACTAGTGGGTAACAGTGGAAAGTGTTAAAGTTAAACTCATGAATGGGATGTTGTTTAGTTTACGAATATCAAACACTTTTGTTTAGTGGGCTTATTAACCGATTTTCAAAGACAAAATACACTAAACATGTCTGATTATTTGGATTGTGTTAATGGGCTGTGACATTTGAATCCGTTATATATAAAAAAACATGACGTTGGGCTTCGAATTACTTGTTATTATTATTATGAGACTTGGACCATGATCTTTGCTCAATAACTTGGACGTTGTCTCTTTTAAGATTATTAATATGGTGATGTATCATAATGACAACAATGATGATGAGATAATGATAAATGATATATGGGGATGGTGATAAAGGTGAATGATAATCGAATCGATAATTTCTCGTACCTATTGCCTGAACCCTGCTGCTATATATGTTAAAGAAGAGGGGTAGGAAATAGTTATATATTTACTACGATATAATATTAAATACGATACAATTTTACACAAGTTATTTATTATTTATAGAATGGATATACCTAAACCTTGCTACAACACTTATAGGCAGTGTACCTAATCATATAGTAGTGTAGTTTTTAGTAAGTCCGGTTCGTTCCACAGGGATACAGTAAACAAGTTTAACGCTATATTTTTAAAACTATATTTGTATATATATATATATATATATATATATATATATATATATATATATATATATATATAAGTAGTATTATTATTATTATTATAAAAAGGGGTTTTTTTTACCGTTTAATGATCGGTTTGTCGATTTTAAAACTTAAGTCACAATTAAAACCTAATGTAAAATATTAAAATAAATATAACTTAATTTAAAGCGTAAAGTAAATAATGATAATTAAAGTGCGATAATTTAAAGTACGATAAATAAAATGACGATAAATAAAATTGCAATAATTAAAAAGTACGATAATTAAAAGTGCGATAAATAAAATGACAGTAAATAAAAGTGCGATGAAATATGAAATAAAGGAATTATGCTTATTTAAACTTCCGTAATCATGATGTTTAACATGTTGATTTTAATTTATTACTGTAGTGACCCAAACTTTTTCATGTTTATATATATATTAATTGAGATTGATATTTACATGACTAAATATTTCCAACGTGTTAAGCAATCAAACTTGTTAAGACTTGATTAAATGAAATAAGTTTCATATAGACAATTGATCACCCACGTTGACCGGCTTTTCACGAACGTTACAAAATTGTAAAAACTACATGTTGTGGTATATATATACATATATATATGGTTGACATAAGATTATGATGAGTATGTATCTCACTAAATATATTAACAATGTGTGATATACATAAGAAATGAGATTACTAAGTTAAGAAACTCGAAATGATATATATAACGATTATCGTTATGATAACGTCTACTAAATACATATGTATCATATTAAGATATTGATACACTATATTTAACATGATAAAATGATTTTTAAATATATCATTAAGTGTGTTAACAATGAACTACATATGTAAAAACAAGACTACTAACTCAAGAATTACGAAACGAGACTTATATGTAACGATTATCGTTGTAACGATATTTTAATGTATATATCATATTAAGAGATATTCATACATCATAATATCATGATAATATAATAATTTAACATCTCATTTGATATAATAAACATTGGGTTAACAACATTAATTGAGATCGTTAACTAAAGGTTTTAAAACAACACTTACATGTAACGACTAACGAAGACTTAACGACTCCATTAGAATGTATATACATGTTGTGTTTTGATATGTATTCTTACACTTTTGAAAGACTTCAAGACACATATCAAAGTACTTCTACTTAACAAAAATGCTTACAATTACATCCTCGTTCAGTTTCATCAACAATTCTACTCGTATGCACCCGTATTCCTACTCGTACAATACACAGCTTTTAGATGTATGTACTATTGGTATATACACTCTAATTATCAACTCTTAGTAGCTCATGTGAGTCACCTAACATATGTGGGAACCATCATTTGGCAACTAGCATGAAATATCTCATAAAATTACAAAAATATTAGTAATCATTCATGACTTATTTACATGAAAATAAAATTACATATCCTTTATATCTAATCCATATACCAACGACCAAAAACACCAACAAACACTTTCATTCTTAAATTTTCTTCATCTAATTGATCTCTCTCAAGTTCCATCTTCAAGTTCTAAGTGTTCTTCATAAATTCCATAAGTATAGTTTCATAAAAATCAAGAATACTACCAAGTTTGCAAGTTTACTTCCAAGCTTTCTAATCCATTCCAAGTAATCATCTAAGATCAAGGAACCTTTGTTATTTACAGTAGGTTATCTTTCTAATTCAAGGTAATATTCATATTCAAACTTTGATTCAATTTCTACAACTATAACAATCTTATTTCGAGTGAATATCTTTTTTGAACTGTTTTCGTGTCATGATTCTGCTTCAAGAATTTTCAAGCCATCCAAGGATCCTTTAAAGCTAGATCCATTTTTCTCATTTCCAGTAGTTTTATCCAGAAAACTTGAGGTAGTAATGATGTTCATAACATCATTAGATTCAAACATATAAAGCTATCTTATTCGAAGGTTTAAACTTGTAATCACTAGAACATAGTTTAGTTAATTCTAAACTTGTTCGCAAACAAAAGTTAATCCTTATAACTTGACTTTTAAAATCAACTAAACACATGTTCTATATCTATATGATATTCTAACTTAATGATTTAAAACCTGAAAACACGATGAACACCATAAAATCGGATATACGCCGTCGTAGTGAAATCGGGGGCTGTTTTGGTTTGGATAATTAAAAACTATGATAACCTTTAATTTAAAAGTTTTTCTTCTGGGATAATGATTTTCCATATGAACATGAAACTATATCCAAAAATTTTGGTTAAACTCAAAGTGAAAGTATGTTTTTCAAAATGGTCATCAAGATGTCGTTCTTTCGATGAAAATGACTACCTCTTTAGTAATTGACATGTAACTTAAATTTTTGACTATAAACCTATACATTTTATGTTTGTATTCATAAATTAGAGTTCTATATGAAACCATAGCAATTTGATTTACTCAAAACGGATTTAAAATGAAGAAGTTATGGGTAAAACAAGATTGGATATTTTTGATCTTTTTAGCTACGGGAAATGTTTAACAAATCTATATAAATCATATCCTAGCTAACTTATATTGTATTATACATGTATTCTAATATATTATGTAATCTTAGGATACCATATACACGTATGCAAATGTTTTGACATATCATATCGACCCATGTATATATATTATTTGGAACAACCATAGACACTCTATATGCAGTAATGTTGGAGTTAGCTATACAGGGTTGAGGTTGATTCCAAAAATATATATACTTTGAGTTGTGATCTAGCGTGAGACGTGTATACACTGGGTCGTGGATTGATTCAAGATAATATATATCGATTTATTTCTATACATCTAACTGTGGACAACTAGTTGTAGATTACTAACGAGGACAGCTGACTTAATACACTCAAATCTTTAAAACATAATAAAAATGGTTGTAATTATATTTTGATCATACGTTGATATATATGTACATATTTGTATAGGTTCGTGAATCGATCTGTGACCAAGTCTTATTTCAGGGGAAGGAAATATCAGTGAAAATGAGTTATAGTCCCACTTTTAAAATCTAATATTTTTGGGATGAGAATACATGTAGGTTTTATAAATGATTTACAAAATAGACAAAAGTACGTGAAACTATATTCTATGGTTGAATTATCGAAATCGAATATGCCCCTTTTTATTAAGTCTGGTAATCTAAGAATTAGGGAACAAACACCCTAATTGACGCGAATCCTAAAGATAGATCTATTGGGCCTAACAAACCCCATCCAAAGTACCGGATGCTTTAGTACTTCAAAATTTATATCATATCCGAAGGGTGTCCCGGAATGATGGGGATATTCTTATATATGCATCTTGTTAATGTGGGTTACCAGGTGTTCACCATAAGAATGATTTTTATCTCTATGTATGGGATGTGTATTGAAATATGAAATCTTGTGGTCTATTGTTACGATTTGATATATATAGGTTAAACCTAGAACTCACCAACATTTTTGTTGACGTTTAAAGCATGTTTATTCTCAGGTGAATAATAAGAGCTTCCGATGTTGCATACTAAAATAAGGACAAGATTTGGAGTCCATGTTTGTATGATATTGTGTAAAAACTGCATTCAAGAAACATATGTCGATGTAATATATTTCTATTGTAAACCATTATGTAATGGTCATGTGTAAACAGTATATTTTAGATTACCATTATTTGATAATCTACGTAATGTTTTAAAACCTTTATTGATAAAATAAAGGTTATGGTTGTTTTAAAAATGAATGCAGTCTTTTAAAAACGTCTCATATAGAGGTTAAAACCTCGCAACGAAATCAATTAATATGGAACGTTTATAATCAATATGAACGGGACATTTCAATTACAATGGGTTAATTGTCCTTTGTCCTGGATTATTCGATATGTCCATCTGATTTTTGTCCATAACAGTCCATCAGTCATAAATATAAAGTGCGAGTGTCCTCGTCAAATTATCCTTATACCCGAAGTCAAATATTCCAACTAATTGGGGACTTAAACTATAACAAGGTCTTTATACTTTGTTTAATAATTACACCAGGATATCGACTGCGTGTAACCCAAGGTTTTAATACTTTTTTAACAATTACACCAATTACCCTTGAATGTAATCCACCCCTGTTTTAATGGGTCCATTAACTATTAATCCATCCCCGTGTCCGGTAAAATGAACGATTATTAGTATTTATAAATATCCCGCCCATCGTGTCCGATTGAGTGTATGTGGTTATTTATAGATACATCAAATTGTAAATCTCTATATTAAATTAACGAACTATCATTCAGTTAAACAAATATAAAGCCCATTAATAGTCCATAGTCCAATTTTCACAAGTGTCGGTCTTTTTTCCAAACCCCAATTATGGTCCAAAGCCCAATAACCCCGTCTTTAATATTTAGCCCAACATCACGATTACTTCAATTTAAATAAGCATAATACTAACTTAGCTACGAGACATTAATTTAAAAAGGTTGAGCATAACTTACAATGAGTATTAATAGCGTAGCGTTACACGGACAGAATTTTGACTTACAAACTTAAAACATTCGCTCACATAACCTTATTATTATTAATCTTAAATTAAAATTAAAATTATAATATATATATATATATATATATATATATATATATATATATATATATATATATATATATATATATATATATATATATATATATCTTTGAGAGTAAGAGAGATTGAATATATTGTCATCTTTTCGTTCGAAAAACTGCTGAATTTATAGATGTGGCCAAGCTCCTAGGCTCATGCGATTGCATGAGTTTTCTTCATGCTGGCCATGCGATCGTATGGCCGTCAAATACTTGTCACAATGCATTTTAAACGTGGGCTGCTCGAATTTTAATATATATATAATATAATATATTTAATTTTATATAATTAATTATATATTATATTATATTCTTGTACTCCATTGACTTATAATTTTAGCTCTGTTGCGTCATGCGTTGATAGTTGGTTCATGTCCCAGTTCTGAATTTTCGAACGTCCTTGCGTACAATTTAATATCTTGTACTTTGCTTTTCGCGTCTTGTACTCTTGTAATTTTGAGACGTTTCTCATCAATAAATTGAACCTCTTGGATTGTACTTTGTGCTTTTTAAGCTTTTTGGTCGTTTGCGTCTTCAATTCGTCGAATCTGTCTTTTGTCTTCACCTTTTATTATTTAAACGAATATCACTTGTAAATAGAACAATTGCAACTATAAGCTTGTCTTTCTTGAGGGATAATGCTATGAAATATATGTTCGTTTTTAGCATTATCAAATATTCCCACACTTGAGCGTTGCTTGTCCTCAAACAATATAGTCTTGAAATAAAAACATACTTGAATCACTTCTTTATTCTTCACACTTTGTACATCAGTGATTTTAATACGGCGGTATGAACAATGATAGTAACGTTGTGGTTTACAGTCCCACATGACTATAAAAATTTAGATCCTTAAGGAAATTGGATCTTTATGAAAACATTTGATCTTTTTAAAAATTTAATCTAGATTTTAACCTAGACAAGTTTTCCGGAATAACCCTTTACCGGTGTTTGCAAAATGTTTTAGTGTGTTTGGTGGGTTTCAGATTTGAAAATTTTAGCTCAAAACTTATGGTTTTGTGTCACCCACTTGCTAACCTTGTATTAGGAAAGCAACACATCCAGTATACTTGCTCCGTATATTACCTTTCGGTAAACTACCATCCGGTTGTAAAGGAAAGCGTTGAATAAGCAACTGTTGAGGCAATGTCCCGTGACATGCTTTTGATTATGGTCTATATCATGTCGGATGCAATTACTATCCTTTGTCGGAGCAATAGTAAAGATCACCCTATAGTTTTTCGGTCTGGCACAAGGTCCTGTCTTCGACCATGCTATGCAACCACCGTTCTTACGATTGACACCCGATTTGGTTCAGGTGACCTAATGAATTCCAGGTGAATTCCTAGGATTTTACGTTCAATGGTAATGAACGCATTAAAAATGGATTTTCAAAAAACAAATCGGTTTGTAGTTTGATCAAAATATTTTCTCGTTCAAACTCGAGTTTAGATATCATTGAATTCCATGAGTTTGTAATTCTCAATCTTTAAAAGTCAATCTCAAGGATTGAGTAATATCAGGCTTAAAAGCTGATTTTTGATCTTTAAGGAGATTATCCTTTCTTGGGATCTAATTTATTTGTCTTATAAGCTAATTTGCACGGTGCCCCCCATTGTACGAGACAAATCCTCTCATGGTTAGGATAAGTCTGACCACTTGGCTACCCTGTTTGATGCCGAGGTCCGTGGATTTCCAGCTGATTTTCGAGAAAACTTTTCAAGGTTTTTCGAAAGACTTTACTTCCTTTTAAATTTCATTTATATTACAATAAACTGGGTAAAACTGATTAATATTGTCCAAAACAAAATGTTGACATATGTTTATGTAATAGATTTGTGGCGCAGGGTTTTATTATTTCTTTGTAATGTATTTACTCTATTTACCATGGTAACTTGTAACTCTTGTAACTTAGGAGGTTGTCATATATAAACAACCTCCTCACTTGTTAATAATCTAGTTATCCATTTTGCATATTACATATCGTATCTTTACTCTCTAGTGTTCTTGATAACTAATACTTCCAACCCACTAAACATCCATCAAAACCGTAGATCTAAGCTTCATTTGGGACTAACAATTGGTATCAGAGCAGGACTTGTTATCTTGCTTGTTGATCCAAGGATTGAAGCTTCAAGAATCGTGTTTTTGGAGTGTTTGGTGTTATTCGGTTGAGGTATCACGATTTTCTCTTTTTGGTCATAAATATGGTTGTTGTATGTTAAGAATATGTTTGTGTATGCTAGTAATCTGTCAAATATTGCTTGAACATGCTCTAAAATTCGAAGATTATTCCTCAGATTCACTTGTTTCTTAGATTATCATGCACGAAAAAGTTACTTAGAACCGAATAAATACTATACTTTTGAGTGATAAAATATGTTTAACATGTTTCTGACTTGTATGTTGAAATAACATGAATTCTGTGTTATGTTCTGTTAGATTAATGCTTAGCACATATATTTAGATCGTTATTCATGTTCCTATGTTCATGTTCCTGCTGCTATGCTTAAAAAATGATGATTTTGTCACTTTGTTCATGGGTTAATCGAAATATTCTTGTATTTTCTCACTTAATTCTTGCTTAGATTATTTAAAGGCTGTAATACTACATGATTCATTGCTGATTTTCCTTGAAACTCTGCTAATTCTACTTGAAATTACTTGAAAAATTGCTTAAGTTTTCCAGATTTTGTGCTCGAAAAACCCCATCTGGGTTTGAAACTGCTCGAAAACCTCCTAGGGTTACTTCACTACAGTGAAACCCTAAGGTTTTGCCCGAAAAACTCTATTGCTTTTGCCACGTGTTTAGTTGATTTACTCTCCAAACTTTGGACCTTCGGTTAATACCCACCGAAAACGGCTTTACCCATTAGTTTTTGGTACGAAAGTGACTTGTCCTTGACATATTACCTCGACTTATGTTAGAAAGGACAAAAGACTTGTCCTTGTATGCATCACCTTGTACTTAAGTGTAAGAGTTCACGTGCATGGCTTTCTCTTTCTTAAAAGTCAAACAAGTTTGAATTTTAAACTCACTGAACTAAACGTTTTTCAGTCAAAGTGCTCGAAAAACTTTGAAAAAGGTGATTTTTTGCTCGAAAACAATGAGCAATCTGAGCATCTGCTCGAAAAAAATTAAGCTTAAATCTTAAAAGATTGACTGAAAAACAGTGATTTATGGTGCCTGAAAACCTTGCACGAAATTCTCATTTTGCTCGAAAACTTTAAAGATTATGTCCTTTTGTGCTCGAAAACCTTGTGTCCAGATAACCTGGTTTTGCTCGAAAACCACCCTGTTTTGTGGGCTCAGTTTTGCATAAAACCCTAGTTATTTGCTCGAAATACTTTAGGTGCTCTAGAATTAAGTAGGTGCTCGAATACCTTAGTTGCTCGAATACAGTACCTGCTCGAAAACCTAACTAGTTGCTCTATTATCCTGCCTACTCGAAAACCTAGGATTTTGATCTCAGAACTGTGCTGCTCGAAAATCTCCATTTCTCTACTTCTTTTGTGGTGCTCAAAAACATAGGTTAACTTGAAATTTGGCTTTGCTCAAAAACCATTCAGTATTCACAAGTGGTTTTACACCAAAACCCTAATTTCACTCTGTTTATACAAGTGTTATTCCACACTCAATTTCTACTCCTCTGCACCACTCAGTTCACACTTCTAAGTTAAGATGGCTACTGCAAACCGTGATGCTTTGGTTGTGGGCTCGGATACTCGTCCTTCCACGCTGTTCGAGGGACTGTTTGACGAATGGAAAGGAAGGTTTGACAACTTCATCGACGGAAAAGGAGAACAAACCAAATACCTCTGAGAATCATTTCTCAATGGACCCAAGATCTCACTTCACCCTGACACCGGCGAAGTCCTAAAACCCTATGAACTTTAAGGTGAAGAAGCTAAGAGAGCTCAAGCCGATATTGATTCCAGGTCCATCATCATGCAAGCCCTTCCTCATGACATGTACAAATCCGTCAGCTCTCTGAAATCCGGAAAAGAACTTCTAGAGGAAATCACCCGTCAACAGGAAGGATACAGTCAATCCGAACAGACAAAACTCGACATAGCGCTCGCAATGTATGAGGACTACTTTCAGAAACCCGATGAACCTCTAAAAGACTGCTACAGATGTTTCTGTGAAGTCATTAATGAGCTAAAGAAGGTTGGAGTGAAAAAGGAAAATCAAGAGCTGAACATGAAATTTCTGAAGAAACTGAATGCCACCTGGACTCCATATGGAAACAACTTCCGTGCCTCCAAAAACACCAAGAAGTACAACATCCATGAAGTTGTAGGAAAACTAATGAATCATCAACCTGATGTTCTAGCCGCCCAAAACCCTAAATCCAATCTCACTGAAACCAGTGATCCAATGGCCTTGTTTGTTAACAAAAGCTCCACCAAAACCCCTTCCAACCGCTCCAACTCACTCAAAACAAAACAAACCATTTCCTCTGATGAGGACACATACTCTGATGTTGATGAAGAACATCGGGATCTCGTCAAGGCTGCCGTAATGTTCAGTAAGCAACTGAATCTCAGGAGATCATCTGGCGACTTTATGAAAAACAACAACAATTGAACCTCATCCAGCTCTTCTTACTACAAAAAACCCGAAACACCTTCCACTCAATTCCGGGCCCCGAACAGCAAGGACCCCGATAATGTTTGTTTCAACTGTGGTAAAACAGGTCACTTTGCACAAGAATGCAGACTACCCAAATGAAAGAAAGCCGAGTACTACAAGAAAAAGATGTTGCTCGCCCAAGATGCAGAAAAGGGGAAGGTCCTCAAAGCCTCAGCTGACGTTTGGCTAAACTGGTCAGACAGTGAACAGGAGCCCGAACATGCCAACGTAGTAAAACTCACCAACATGAACCATGCTCCTGACAGTGTTTCTTCTGATGATGATGAAGAGGTACAACTTTACACCGACATAATTCATGAATATTATAACTCTGTAAATAATAGTTCCGAATGTGTTTCTGATGTATTGCAAGCAACCTCTAAGAGACCCAATGACCCTTCTATCCAAATAAATGTGCCCATTAGTAGTGAACCTGCTTCTCATAATCATGATAGGAAGCTCCCTGAACTACCTGATATGTATATTGACAACTTTGCTAAAATGAGTAAGGATCTTAGATCATTTGCTAGTCAAGTTAGTGGACTACAAAATGAGAACCATAGCTTAAAAGCTGAATTGAAAATCAAAGTGTCAAACAATGCATACCTAACACTTCAGAAGGATCTAGCTGATAAAGTAACATAATTAAATGAGCTAGAATCTAGTGTGAGACCGTTACGAATAGAAAGGACAACCTTTAGGTTAAGAAATGAAGTTCTTTGTGAGAAAGTAGACAATGCTGATAAAGAAATTAAGAAACTCACTGCTTCTAAGAAAACTCTCCTAGATACCTTAGAAAAAAAGATAAGAGAACCTCTCTTCGATCTTGCTAAGAAAACCTCTGAATGTTCTAAACTTACTGCACATAATCTAGAGCTTCAAAATTGTCTAGGAAAATTTGAAGAAAAGCTCTACAGGACCGAACAGTCTAAGGTTGTTTTAGCAGGACACATCTCGAATCAAACCCTTTTCATGAATCGTCCAAAGGACTCCTTCCGTGAGAACAAAGGCCTAGTTTTTGAAAACCCTCTCACCTTGTCTAAAATGGCCAAAGCAGAGCCCTGTTTGTATGATAGTAAATACTTGATGATTGGCCTACCTGCACGACTCACATTTGCATCCAACAGTGAGGTTGAGGAAGCATTGGCTAAAAGATCAACTAAAATGAAACGAGAAATTGCTCTAATCTATGATAAAATCAACGCTCTTTATTTGAAAAAGAAAAACTCATTTTCATATGAAAGCTTACCTGATTTGTTTAATGAAAGTGAGAATTCGGAAGGTCAAAAACGTATTGTCTATTTACCAACTCTGGTATTAGAAAAATACATCATCAGTTTGGAAAAAGAACTTTTCGAAAATAAAATGAATTCTTTTGACAATGAACGAAAATTTTTGATGATCATAAAAGCCATGCAACACCAAATCTCACTACATGTAACAACAAATGATCAACTTGCTCATGATGTGCATGAACTTCAAAAACAGATTGCTAGTCAAGCGACCACTTTCTGTGAAATGATTTCAAAGTCCCAAGCCCCTCAGGGACCGTCACCCTGCCACCCCATCGAACCCTCAAATGTTCTTGCTGATTCTCTCGGGAAAGAAATCGTTGACTTAAAACTTGAACTAAAAGGATATAAGAAACATGTTGCCCTTATTGAAAAGGACAACATCGATTTGCAAGTAAAAGTTTTAATGAATCGTGATTTTGAAAAAGCCGAAAAGAATTTTGGTCCAACATTGTCACAAAACTATTCTCAACAAAAGGAATCAAATTCAACAAAAGAAAAATTTGTACCATGGGTACCTACCTATTCTCAACGAGTTCTCTCCCCACATCACCAAGGCTTTCCTTACACTACGGTAGTGAATTCAAGGAAACCTGTCATTCCGGCTGTCACCATCCTAAAAAACCCTATTCGTGGCTCTCGTTTGGAAATGATTGTCTTTAAAAGGGGTGCTGATCCCAAACCACCATATTCCGCAACCTTGTTAGGAAGGCGAAACAACCCTGTTCAAAGAATTGTCCAAGAACATGGTGTGTATGACCACTCAGCAAGAAAATCACACAACCACCCTGCACCGTCTACTCTAGACAAGAGGGGTGGTTCAAGCAGCCATCACGTTCTTCAAAATATCAACCACTCTAACTCCTTCCAGAGCAACAGTGGTAGATCATTGAAACACAACCCCAAATCCATCAAACATCCGCAACTACCAAATCTCAACCAGGCTGCAAAGCGGATATCTGATGGATTAACCAAGACTCAAAAGCGAAACCGTCGCAAAAGAGCACAAAGGGCTAGTCAGTCATTACTTAAAGACATGAATCATTTTCAAACTAGGTCTAAATTTGGTGTTTTAAATTTCACAGGACCTAAACCAAAAGAAAGCATTTTGAAAGCATTGAAAC
Source organism: Rutidosis leptorrhynchoides (assembly GCF_046630445.1). NCBI lineage: Eukaryota > Viridiplantae > Streptophyta > Magnoliopsida > Asterales > Asteraceae > Rutidosis > Rutidosis leptorrhynchoides. The sequence continues at coordinate 205,947,893 of NC_092338.1, read as the reverse complement.
CCAAGACTGAAACAGTCCAAGCATCTTCAAGTCTTGCTTCTCAGTTCGGGTCATTAATGTGTAATAGATGTAAAAGACGTCTGTATTTTGGTCATCAAAACCATGATTCGTGTGTTGTAATGAATGTTCAGACCTTGTTGAATGTTTCATCTAATGATCCTAATGATCTAAATTCTCTGAGTATATCTACTTACAAGGAACCCGAGATAACTGGGGTCCCTAAAACTTGTGCTTAACTCTGTTTTGCAGGTTATCCCAGCATGTGTTTGGTATCTGGATTATGGTTCTTCCAGACACATGACTGGTGATAAATCAATGTTGACAAACTATGTCAACAAGTTTCTAGGTACTGTTCGCTTTGGAAATGACGAAATTGCAACAATCGAGGGGTATGGAGATTATGTGTTTAACGGTGTGACCATCAAACGTGTGTCCTATGTTCGTGGTCTTGGGTGTTGTCTCTTCAGTGTCAGTCAATTCTGTGACAGTGATCTTCGCGTAATCTTTGAAAGATCTATGTGATGTGTTCAAACCATGGAGGGTAACAACCTACTTGAAGGAAAACGTGAATTCACTCTTTACTCTCTTGCCATGAAAAACATGTCTTCAAACTTACAACCACTTTGCCTGGTTTCCAAAGCTTCCTCTGAAACCTCATGGTTGTGGCATCACCGGATGTCACATCTACACTCTCAGAACCTCAACAAACTTGTCTCCAACAACCTTGTTGATGGTGTTCCACTCATCTCATTCGATACTTCACACGTTTGCCCTTCATGTTCTATGGGAAAGATTCATAAATCCTCCCACAGATCAAAAACAGAATTCAACACCTCCAGTCCACTTCATATGCTTCACATGGACCTTTGCGGACCAATGCGTGTTTCCAGTCTTGGTGGAAGAAAGTACATCCTGGTGATAGTTGATGACTATTCACGATACACATGGGTCAGATTTCTGAAAAGTAAGTCTGAAACTCCGAAGATAATCATTGATTTTCTGAAAAGAATCCAATTATCCACCAATATGCTTGTACGTACTATCAGAACTGATAACGGCACGGAATTTCAAAACTATGTTCTTAACTCTTATCTCGATCATGCCGGCATCACCCATCAAAACTCTGCCGCTCGTACTCCACAACAAAATGGAGTTGTAGAAAGACGTAATCGCACCCTTGTTGAAGCAGCAAGAACAATGCTTGTTTATTCCAAGCTACCCCCATCTCTCTGGGTTGAAGCTGTTAACACTGCGTGCTTCACCCAAAATCGTTCCATTATTAATCATCGGTTCAACAAAACTCCATACGAACTGCTCTTCAAACGTCGACCCAACGTGAAGTACTTTCGCATATTCGGATGCGTGTGCTATATTCTAAATGACGAGGACAACCTTGGAAAGTTTGATGTTCGTGGTGATGAAGCAATATTTATTGGCTACTCTCAAGATCATGTGGCATATCTTGTTTATAATCGTCGAACTCAAATCATTAAAGAAAGCACCAATGTCAAGTTTGATGAGATGTCTGGAATGGTTCTTGGTCATAACGGCTCTCGCCCCGGACTCAATTCTGATCCTCACTTCCGACATGTTCCACTGGCCACCTCTGATGATCTAGATGTATTGTTTAAACCCATCATCCCTCCATTGCCATCAAACCCCACGGTATCCTCGGCACCGGCTCTCCCCGAATCAATCACAATCAGTTCCTCTACTCCAGCGGTTGTGGGCGAATCACCATCGAACGAAAGTAATTCCTTCGATTTTCTTCTTCTAGATGACCTTGATACTGGAGTGTCTTCCTCAAACAACGCTCCCATTTTCAACCCTCATCCTTCAGCTGTTGAATCATCTCCTCTCGAATCTAGTGAAGAAACTCCTTCAAATGAAATAGGTACTAGGTCTCTAGACACTGCAACCCCTCCCATACTTTCCACCGAACAAAATGCAGATACCCTTGTTCCTCTGTGGGAAGAACATGCCACCTACCCCACTGAAAACACTAAACGTTCTGGATCCTCATCTTCCTCGCATACCGACTCCTCCCTTAATAATGAATCTACTACACCTCTCCCACATTCCACGAAATGGACTGCGGATCATCCAATTCATCAAATCATTGGTGATCCAGACGCTCCCATTCGCACTCGCAAGGCTTCCAACAATGAATGCCTTTTCGCTGCCTTTCTGAGCACGATCGAACCTAAAACTGCCTTTGAGGCCCTCCAAGATCCCGACTAGTCTATAGCCATGCAAGAAGAAATTCATCAATTTGATCGGCTTGAAGTATGGGAACTTGTTCCTCGTCCATCTGGAAAAACCATTATTGATACCAAGTGGATCTTCAAAAATAAGAAGGATCCTCACGGCATCATCATTCGTAACAAATCACTTCTTGTAGCAAAAGGATACAGACAACAAGAAGGAATTGACTACGATGAAACATTTGCTCCTGTGGCTCGATTAGAAGCCATCCGTCTATTTCTTTCATATGCTGCTCATAAGCGATTCACCGTTTATCAAATGGATGTAAAAACTGCCTTTCTGAACGGGGTTCTTCAGGAAGAGGTCTAAGTCAGTCAACCTAAAGGTTTCATAGACTCCAAACGCCCAAATCACATGTATCTCCTTTCCAAGGCTCTTTATGGTCTAAAACAGGCACCCAGGGCATGGTATGAAACCCTAACCGCTTTTCTTCTCAAGAACGGCTTCTCACGTGGAACCATTGACACGACTCTATTCATCAGAAAATAGAAAGAACACATCTTGTTAATTTAAGTGTATGTTGATGACATCATTTTCGGTTCCACTTCCCCCGCTCTCTGCTATGAGTTTTCTGAACTCATGAAGAACAAGTTTGAAATGAGCATGCTCAAAGAACTCCACTTCTTTCTAGGATTAGAAGTTAAACAACTTCCAATGGGGATTTTCATCGATCAATCAAAATACATTTCTGACATGTTCAAAAAATTTAACTTTCCTGAGATGAAAACCAGCTCCACTCCAATGTCAATCAACATTTCATTACATGCTGATCTGGATGGTCAATCTTTCGATCAAACACTCTATAGGAGCCTCATTGGCTCATTGATGTATCACACTGCTAGTAGACCCGACATCATGTTTGCTGTATGTCTGTGTGCCCATTTTCAGGCCAACCCTAGATATTCTCACTACAAGGCTGTAATGAGAATCTTTAGCTATCTCAAAGTCACGCCCAATCTCGGACTCTAGTATCCCTTCGGAACTGGCTTCAATCTTACAGCATTCACGGATGCTGATCATGCTGGTGACCAAGTAAACCGGAAAAGCACCTCTGGTGGTCTCCAATTCCTTGGTCACAAGTTGGTCAGCTGGTCCTCTCGCAAGCAAAATTGCATCTCTCTTTCCACTGCTGAATCCGAGTATATTGCAGCTGCAAGCTGTTGCTCCCAAGTACTGTGGATGCAGTCCCAACTACTTGACTATGGATTCAGATTCCACAAAATCCCGATCTATTGCGACTCTCAGAGTGCCATTGCTATCACCAGCAACCCGGTGCACCACTCTCGAACCAAACACATTGACATTCGTTACCACTTTATCATGGATCATGTTGAAAAAGGCAATGTTGAATTGTACTTCGTACCCACCAAAAGTCAACTTGCTGACCTTTTAACCAAGGCCTTAGATGAACCCACATTTAAATATCTAGTTGACAAAATTGGCATGATTGATTTCAACTCCATTTAGGGTCCCGGAAAGTGTCTAGGGGGAGTGATGCACTTGCCTAGGGGGAGCGTTGTGTTCTTCAAAATCTGATACTTCATATTTTGAGGGGGAGATAAGAATAATGGCTCTCACATAAATTATAGTGTGAGACCCGGTTTCATAATGTTGATTCTCAAAATCTAAAATGACTTTTACACGAACATCAATGTAAAACTCGCTCTTACAAAACTAACTCTCCTGAAACTGGCAACTGTCTAGGGGGAGTTAACATCAAAATGTCAACAAATGACGGAGGATGAGTCTCTGTGATCACCTCAAGAGGATGTGTCTAAATGACTGCCTCAAAATCTCAGTCAACAAATGACGGAGGATAAGTCTTTGTGACTAACCTCAAGAGGATGTGTCTAAATGACTGCCTCAAAACTTTCAGTCAACAAATGACAGAGGATAAGTCTCTGTGACTACCTCAAGATGATGTATCTAAATGACTGCCTCAAACTCACAGTTAACAAATGACAAAGGATATGTCTTTGTGACTGCCTTAAGAGGATGTGTCTATATGACTGCCTCATGGTTCCCGGTTCCAATAACTGTTAAAACCTGAGAAAATTAAATTTTGAAAAATAATTAAAGTTTAATCAATAACTTGATTATTTCACAGAATTTCTTAAAATTCTTAAAAGTTATTATAGGGTTCCAAAATCCCTTAAAATCCAAAATCTAGTGAATGTTTTCGAGCAAAGATCTAAGACTGAAGGTTTTCGAGCAAATTGTGCTTGAAATTGAAACTCTCGTGCTATAATTTTAAACTTATCACTTTTCGAGCAGTAACCGACTGAAAAATCAATTTTTTAGACTCCCAGTGTGTATATAAGGTTAAGGGTTCACTTTTCAAACACATCACTTTCAAATATTACTTTAGCAAATCTAACTTAGCCAGGATCACGTGCTCTCACCAACACCCTGTTCATTAACACTGTTCATCACCTTCATACTTAATCTATTCGGTATTTTCCACTTCAAATTCATGTGTTGATTGTTAATATTGTTATTTTAGAAGATTCTCTGTCTCTGTAATCATTTCAAGTGTTAAAATTGCCATGATTTGATTGATTATGTGATGAATATCTGTCGAGTATATACAGGAGTGTCGAACCCTAAAATCCTAAGTTGATCGATTGCACCCATAAAACGAATCTATTGTAATGAATTAACTTAGGGTTTCAGATTGTGATAAGTAGAACATGATTCATTCCTTAAATCCATTGATTAGATGCTTGTTGCACTCTCGACGTCGATTAGGGGTAATTTTAGGGTTCACAAATAGATCTGAGAATTTCAGATGTTTTGTCTTAATTCATGACGTTAAACAGGTTATGTTTTCATAGATTCCATTCATTAAAACTTTATGTGGCCAGATTTATTGAATTTTCTATAAAATAATTGAACATGAACTCAAAACAGACAGGGTGCTCGAAAAACTACTGTTTTTCGAGTGCTCGAAAAAGTTGCCCGAAAAAGTCGCTAGAAGTAGTTGTGTTTGAAAACCTTTGAATGCTCGAAAAAGTGTGATGAAATCATTTGACTGAAAAACTTTTGTGCTCGAAAACTTAACTGTATGCAATACTCTTGTGCCTGAAAAGTTGTGTGTTCAAAAATGTTTTGTGCTTGAAAAAGCTGTGTGCTCGAAAAAGGTTGTTTGTCTGAAAAACCTGTTAATACTCAAAAGGTGTGCTCGAAAACTTCTGTCTGAAACCCTTTGCTAGTTGAATTGCTTGCACGAAAACCTTCCTGTTCTAAAATTGTCTAATGCTCGAAAACCAACTTTGTTCAAAACTGTTAAGTGTTAGTACCGTTTCAAATGAACTTTGACAAATCTTAAAACAGAAACAACTAATGTCTTGTCACAATTTTTCACAAAACACCAAATGAACTGTGTTTTCTCTAACCTTGCTCATGATTCCACAGCAATTTCAAACAATGTCTTTTTCAACGAGGATGTTCCCACCCCTTGCTCCTACTGGATCCCCATACTTCTAAATCACCCACTGCATAATCTTTTCACTGAATTCGACCATGTCTCAGTACAACAACTTCGTCTAATGAGGGACACCATGACCTACCACCCTCCAGTTAACGATGCACCCGACTATTTTTCTTTTCTAGCCACTCAGAACCCTGATCGGAGAGCTACCTTCACACTAGCTGACATGAGACGATTCTTGAGAATTCCCGCCCGTGCTCAATACGGTAGTTTCCCTTCAGAAAATTCAATGCTTGCTGCCGTACATCAACTTGGATACGAAGGAGAGTTGACAAAGATAAGGGATTTCAAAAAGAAACGAATGGCACAACGATGGGATGTCCTATATACTCTCATCAATCACTACTTCAATCCAATGCAAACTGGAACCGATCACATCACAGTATTCTTGTTAAAAATCTTCTATGGCATTGTGTTCTTGCCATCTGCTAACTTCGGTCGTGTCATCTGGGAACGCATGATAGAAATCCACTCAGCACCTCTCCTATCATACATTCAATTCCTAAGATTCTATTCCTTAATTCTTGGAGCAGTAATTGATGTCAGCAACCAGACTCCAGATCCCATACCTAGAGATCGTGATGAACCACTAGTAGAGCATCCGTTTATAGAGTTCATTCAAAAGAGAATAGAATCACAGAATGTGCCATCTTAACCTATTCCCGTGCATTTACTAAATCTTGGACCTCGTGATGATCCAAGAATCACAGCTTATATGAGACAGATAGGAGCTCCTATGGATCCTCTACAACCCGGGGATCCTGCCCCAGGAACTGATAGGACACCTGGTGAGGGGTCTAGTAAGCGAGGGTCACAGAAAAGAAAATTTGAGGGGAAAAGAAATGAGGGTGAAATTAGGTCCAAAAGAAAAGCAGAATCAAAGCAGGTAACCTCTGAACAACTTCAGAAGGTTTTTCACGATATTGTTCGGAGTGATAAGGATGGAAATGAGGGCGTGGTTGAAAAATCAATAGAGGATGTGCGGACCGGGTGTGAGATGGGGCAAAAAGAAAACGTTAGCCCCCCCAAACATTAGGAAGCCACTCAGATGCTCAAACATCTGTTTCATATGAGTTAGAATCGGCATCTCTAGATGAGATTCGCCAAAAACAATTTGAGAATGTGTCTAGTGCTCATAGGGATTTGGTGCAGTCCTATACCGAACAATCAGTGTCTATAACTCAGACTGCAACAACAAGCGTAGAGGTTAGCAAATCCTCAGAAATTGCTTCTCTAAGATCGCTTGGAAGTCCTGTCTCCACAGGCCTCACTGCTCAGCTTTCCAACTCAACAGTGGTGACAACTGAGTTTCATCAAGAATCTCAGGCTATTTTCACTAACACTTCATTGCAGGGCTCTATTACATCCTTACCAATTATTTCCACAGCTCCATCACCACCATGATTAACATCACCACCACCTGATCTCAATGCTTCACCACCAGTGCTGTCACCTCCAATCATGACATCATCCCCTATCACCCAAACTGTCACTCATCAACCAAATCTCACATATATTCAACGGGAAAACGAATTTCATGCTCACCTTCTCTCAGTTAACCTTTCTGAGGGTGATTACATCAGAAAAGCTATTCTCGGTCTTCTCAACTCACTTCAACTCATCCTAAATTATCCACCGGTTCTTGAACCGATCCCGTGTTGTTTTGATCAACCATCTTCCTCCCGGCGACATGATGACCCCAATTCCAGCGGCCAACATGAGGGGGAGAATATCGGAGGAAGATCCGCTGTGCACATCACCCAAACTATCAGTCAAACACAATCTGCACCTAGCTTTTCCAAGAAAGGGAAATAAATTGTTGATGACTCTGATATACCTGAAAGAATGGTCGAAGGGATCGAATACACAGTAGAAGAAGATGATACTGCCCCAGACGGACATGATGTGATCACAATCAACTCTGACGATGAAGATGATTTCGATGAAGTTATGTTTGTTGATGTCAAAGAGGAAGTAGAAACCGATATCGATATACCTGAAGAAGTGGTTACCTCTGCCGAAACTTCCCTTGCCATGGTGGTATACACAAGTTCAGACATCGAACCTATCACCTCCCAGTCTGAAACTATCATCACATCCACTTCACAGCTTATCATTCCAAAATCCGAAGAAGAAGAGGAAGATTTCTTCAGAAACTTGAAACCCCAGCCTACCGCCATCATTGAAGGAGCATTCACCAAAGAAAATTACGTAAACTTAGAAGCTCCGGATGTGGAAGAACTAAATGAATTTGATCGGTTTGTCACTCAGGAATACACCGGTGAACCTGCACCAAGGTTTCCCAAACCAACAGCTCCACCACCTCCTGATCAATCCACGTCATCCGATCCTCAACATGGAGAATTTAACAAACACAGATCACTTCTAATCAATCTTGGTGAACCTCAATCTGAAGAAGTTTTACAGGGATGCTGGCTGGAGGAACAAGCTTACAGGATCTTCGTAAGTGAAGATAAACTCAAAAACGTGCCAGTAGCTAAAAGGTTCAAACCAATCGGGTGCTATGATTTTCTCAATGACAAAGAAAAATTGATAATGTATCGTTACCAAAGGCGGGTTTATAAGAACTGGGATGAGTTTGATATAGAAGAACAGAAAGAAAATCCAATCATCATCATAAACAGTGTGCTCTGCAGGTCATTGTCTAAGAGAGTGTATACTCCATTTTTTTAGAGTGATTCGTTCAAATGACCAAGAGTACATGTTCTTGGAATATGATCTAATTGAACTTAATCTGGTTGATGTGTTGTTTCTGTACAATTGGTTGAGAAACAAAATAAGAAAGACTTGGGTTATTGAAACGGCAATCGAAAGGGTGAGAAGGTTCGAAAGATAGAATAAAACTGGCTTCTCAATATGATCTGCAGTTAGGTGTCGAGTCTATTCGAAAGAAGATTCTGCTCTCCGCACCAAATCAAACCATCGGCGATCTGGATTTGTCTTCTTTTAGGATTTGCTATTGCTTAGACGCCCCTAAGAAGGTTTCATATTTCGCAACAAGATTAAAAAGCCAATTTTCATCCGCAAATCAGAGCTGCCAAAATACTCTGACGGGACTCTCAAGCTTGCACTAAAGTATTTCGGCATATGCAAGCGAACAGAAAACATTGGGAACTATCAAAAGCTGATGACAAACGAGATGGCAAATCACATCAATGAACTTCTTGAATTCAGGCTGTACATGAGGCAGTTTGACACTTCGCTGGGAATCAACCGAAAGAAAAACTACTTCACAGGGTCACAATATGTTCCAAGGTTTGAATACAAAATCACCAGCCTCAAAGAGTTCATCATTCCCAAACACTATGAAAGGAATTACACACCGGGAAGTGACGTGATCAAGGGGATGAAAGCTGAGGAAGAAGCAAAGAAAAAGGCCTCAGAAGGTGCCAGTCAAAGCTGATGATTCGGTGATGATATTTTTTTGAAAACCGCACGCCAAGGGGGAGATTGTTGACATATGTTTATGTAATAGATTTGTGGCGCACGGTTTTATTATTTCTTTGTAATGTATTTACTGTATTTACCATGGTAACTTGTAACTCTTGTAACTTAGGAGGTTGTCATATATAAACAACCTCCTCACTTGTTAATAATCTAGTTATCCATTTTGCATATTACATATCTTATCTTTACACTCTAGTGTTCTTGATAACTAATACTTCCAACCCACTAAACATCCATCAAAACCGTAGATCTAAGCTTCATTTGGGACTAACACAAAAGTATCTTTAATTATTTGTACAAAAATATGTGATATATGTTCTAAATAACTCGGTAAATTTTTCCCACACTTGGCTTTTATTTTCCTTTCTTTGCCTTTTTATTTTCCTCTATTTCATTTTAAATGAATTCTAATATTTTGGGTTGTTTCTCAATTTATGTCCTTTACGAGGTAACAATAATTTCGGTGTTAACACCTAGTTTTATCGTTCATAAATATGTATAAACATAATTTTGAATTCATTTATTTGAAAATTTTTAAAAAATTTTCTAGAATTGGGTAGTCAGTATATAAGACTAGGGCTGTTTTTTATTATCAGAGAGCACTAGATTCTAATATAACTATTGCGTTACTAGTATTTTTAATGGTAAATAAGTGTTTAAATTTAAAATTTTAAAAATCCGAAAGAATTTAACCCCTTCCCACACTTAAGATCTTGCAATGCCCTCATTTGCAAGAAATCAGTAGTAATTTAAATTATTGAGGGTGATTAGCGTAGAAAAAAGATTAAATTTTACCAAAGTTTTCAAACATATTGGCGTTTGTTTGTTGAATGATAAATGGTGCACATCATTTGTTCATTCCGTCTTGTTGTTATATCACATTTGTTTTTCATTTTGTCGTCAAAATTAGTAGCTTTTGCTGAACTTAATGCCAGTCTTTGAAATTTCGCTGTTTTACCCTGTTGTGTACAATTGACAATATATATACATACAAATAATAACATGCATGGTAATTTGAAATGGAACTTAACACCCCACTTTGAAATCAAATATGAAATATTAGTACAACATAATAAAAATGTTAAAAATTACATAAAAGTATCACAATATTATGTTGGGATTTAACAAGTTTGAAAGTCTTAAAACCATTTAAGAAACATAATCAAAGCGGAAGCATGTTAGTAACAATTTTAACTTGTTATCTTTAAACCAATTAAAGTTAAATCCCTTCTTGGATCAAGTTGTGAATATTATGCTTACTAATTAACAAGAAAGGATAGAGTTTATACCTCCTTAAACTAAGTTTAAGGGCTGTCCAAAATGGTAGTAGGATGATGAACAAGAGTGTAGAACTTCAAGCTTTTGATCCTCCAATACCACCCCCAAGTTAGCTAGACTTTGTAACCTCTACACCCTTGTAAATCTAGCTTGAAACCCACTTCCTTGTGCTGGAAATTTCGGCCAGCAGCAACAATAAAATGATGATGAATGCTAGCTTCTAATGGTGAAACCTCAAGGGATAATACCCCAAACTTATCACCAACACCCTAGCTTTGGTTAGGATTTTATTGAACACTTGAAAGGAGCTTCTAAAAAAACTTGAGAACCCTTCTCTTTCCCCTTAATATTTCGGCCAGAATCAGCAAAGAAAGAAGGAAGGGTTCCGTTTTTTTTGTAGCAAAACTTGATGTATTTTGAATGCCTTTCTTGAACCAAATGAGTCTTAGTTATTCTTCACATGCACATGGGAAGTAACACACTAAAAGCATGCTTACTTGTGTCTCCAATGCCACTCCCATATTCTTTTATAAAATAGATTTTATAGCATTTGATTTTATAAGACATAATTTATATAAACTTCCATCATATAAAATAGCTTTATAAAATTAGATTTTATAAAACATATTTTATAAATTTCTATTATATAAATCATGTATAAAGTTTATAAAATCAATCTTATAAAATTCCATTTTATTAGTTATGCTTACATTATTTTATAAAACCAATTTTATAAAATGTAACTTAACTTTGTTAATTATTTAACCTATAAATAATTAAATTCTTGTTATATAAATTATACCATAATTTATATGCACATCAAGTAATATTATTTAAGAAAACCATTTTTCTTAAATCTCAAGTGTTGCGTATTTAATCAACGATCCATTCGCTAAGATCAAATACGTATGAGGTGTCGGTAAGTTTGTTATTGGGTATGACCCGACTTGGATCATAACACATTAGCCACATTAATTTAATATGTCTCTCGGGCATATGAAATACCTTCAATCTCCCACTTGCACGAGAAACGTGAGAAATTAATGCAAGTGATGGATACAGCCTAACACACCGTCCATCACCCCTAATATGTTATGACTTTGTGCCATTCAATAACATCATCCCTTTCGAGTTCCTTACTCGAACTGATATACTGGTGAATCTTTCACTATTTCCTTTCGTCCTAGATGTCATGTTAAATCCAAGAGATACAGAGTGATCACTCTCTTATAGATTTAACTTTATCAGGCCTTAGACATCTGACTCTCAACAAATAAGAGGGACAAATTCCATCTTGACTACATACGTCCTAGATATACATTTTGCATTATACCTGAGCTCTTCCTTATGTACTACCATATTTCAGAATAGCGAAGGAAAGAATCAAGGCACAATACTTAGTGAATATCCGAACCCAATATGTATCTCAGGTCAGAGGATACAATGATATTCGCCTTTACTCAAGATTACATGTGATCAACCACAAAGGCTCCATTTAATAAATCTTGAGAGCGGGTCTTCCAATATTTGTGTCCTACAAATATCTATGAACCTTGGTAGCAACCTTGCCCCACATTCAGTCCGTGAATGTATACCAATCCAAGTTCATAATAGCCTAAACCTCACACTTGTTCCCACAAATGTGATCGACTACGGAAATTTAGAATAATTGCTTATTCATGGATGAAATATGCAAAATAGGAACATAACTCAAATAAATTAACACCATAGTTATATTAATGAGTTTGAATAATTTCGTTCCGGTACAATACTTATAACAGATCATGACCAATCACTAGAATATCGAAGCCCTAATGCACAAACACGTTCCTCATGTTTTGGCCCATGTAAGAGCTTCGTGAGTGGATCCGCTATAATATGATCTGTGTGAACTTTGTGGATACATATCTTTCCTTTTTCAACTTCATCCCTTATGTAGTTGAATCTCCGCTCAATGTGACGGGTCTTTTGATGAGCACGAGGTTCCTTGATTTGAACAATCACACCTTCGTTATCACAAAAGATCTCAAGAGTGTCCTGAATGGTAGGGACCACTCCTAAGTCGTCGATGAATTTCTTCATCCTTGCAGCTTCCTTAGCTGCCAATGAGGCGGCGATGTACTCTGATTCTGTAGTGGATAAAGCAACAACATCCTGGTTTTAACTCTTCCAAGAGACCGCATCTTCATTTAAAATGAAGACATAACCTGATTGTGACCAAGATCCATCTCAATAAGTTTGGAAGCTCGCGTCCACGTAACCTTTTACAGCGAGTTCCTCCTCACCAGACCCGTACATATGAAACATATCCTTAGTCATTCTAAGGTATTTCAATATACTTTTAACAGCAATCCAATGACTGTTTCCTGGGTTATACTGGTATATACTTGTCAAGCTAAGAGCGCATGACACATCCGGTCTAGTGCATATCATTGCATACATGATTGACCCAATGGCAGACGCGTATGGGACATTCTTCATTCTCACTTGTTCATCTTTTGTGGTAGGGCACTGAGATGAACTGAGAAGTGTTCCTCTTTGAATAGGTACCAAACCTTTCTAAGAGTTTCCAACTTGAACCTTTTCAAGCCCTTTTTAATGTATGCGCTTTGATTCAAACCTATCAATTTCTTGGATCTATTCCTGTAGATCCCAATCCCCAAAATGTATTTTGTTTCTCCAATATCCTTGCATTTGTGGAATATCATTTCCAAATAATAATATATCATCCACATATAGTACAAGGAACATGACAGTGCTCCCACTAGCTTTCTTATATACACAAGCTTCAACACCATTTTTAATGAAGCCAAATTTCTCGGCTTCCTCATTAAAACGATGATTCCACATTCTAGATGCTTGTTTCAATCCGTAGATTGACTTCTTTAACTTGCATACTTTCTTATGATATTTCGGATCGACAAAACCTTCGGGCTGAACCATATAGACATCTTCCATAAGATATCCATTTAGGAAAGCAGTTTTGACATCCATTTGCCATATTTCGTGCGGCAATGGCAAATAATATCCTTATAGACTTCAGCATTGCCACAGGTGAAAAAGTTTCATCATAATCAACCCCTTGAGTTTGAGTGAAACCTTTTGCAACAAGTCTAGCTTCATATGTATCCAAGTTTCATGTATGTCGGTTTTCATTTTGAAAAGCCATTTACAATCAACTAGCCTAGAGCCAGGAGGTTGAGCAACAAGTTCCCAAACTTGGTTGTCATACATGGATTGCATCTCAGCGTTCATGGCTTCCTGCCATTTATCTTTATCAATCCTTGATAAAGCATCCTGGTAGTTTGTTGGTTCATCCAAATCAACCGTATAGCAACCATCTATGAGAAACCCATATCTCTCAGGAGGATTGCTAATCCTACCAGATCTACGAATGTCTTGTGTATTTTGATCATCCATTTGATCACTCTCAACATTTTCATGTTGAGTGCTAGTGTCACCCAATTGTGTATCATCTACTTGATCTTGAACCTCTTCAAGATCTATCTTCCTTTCACTATTTCCTTCCATTAGGAACTTAGTTTCAAGGAATTCCGCTTTCCGAGCAACAAATACATTTTGCTCGGATGGATCATAGAAATAGTATCCCATATCGTCCTTGGGATATCCTATGAAGATACACTTCGTGGATCGAGCATTCAACTTATTAGGGACGTAATGCTTAGGATAAGCTTCACATCCCCATACCTTTAAGTATGATAGAGATGGAGGTTTACCAAACCATATCTCATGAGGTGTTCGTTCCATTTTCTTGGTTGGAGCCATATTTAGAATACGAGCCACGGAGCATAGACAATAACCCCAAAATATATTGTTGAGTTGATTAAGTACTTCATTTGATATACTTTGAATGCTTCAAATGTTTCGTCCTTGTGTCTTAATAAGTAGACATATCAGAAATGACTGAATTTATCAATGAAAATAATGAAGTATCCTTCACCATTCCTAGTCATGGACTTAAAGGGTCTACATACATCCGAATGTATTAATCCCAATAAGTCCTTAGCCCTTTCATAGGTCCCTTGGAAAGGTGCTTTAGTCATTTTGCCTTGTAAACAAGATTCACATACATCAAATGAGTCTAGTTCATTTGATTTCAAAAGGCCACTCTTTTGAAGTGTATGTATTCGATTCTTGTTTATGTGACCAAGGCGACAATGCCATAAGTAGGAATCACTCAATTCCCTTTTGAGTTTCTTGGTGCTTGCTTGGTATATTGAGCTATCGAACGATGTGTTATCATGAACCAATTCATAAATACCATTCAAAGGCGAGGCCTTAAAATAGAACATATCATTCAAAAAGACATGGATATCATCATTAATAAAAATTAAGATTAAAACCTCAATGTCTTAAACGGGAAACAAAAATAATGTTTCGTGTTAAATCAGGTGCATACAAAACATTTTTCAATATAAGCTCCAAACCACTTGGTAGCTTTAAAACAAAGTCTCCTTGAGCTTTTACGTGCACCTTTGCACCATTTCCCATGTAGAGACTTGTTGTTCCCGCATTTAGTTTACTTCTTTTGAACCCTTGCAATGAATTGCAAATATGAGTTCCACATCCTGTGTCTAGTACCCATGTATTAGAAGAAGTAATACTAAGCTCAACGTATATCATGTATACATTACCTGAGGTTTGCCCTGCATCCCTCTTTGCATTCAACTCCTTTAGGTAGACCGGGCAGTTGCGTTTCCAGTGACCTATCACACCGCAACCAAAGCACGGATCTTCCTTGGGGTTTGCTTGTCTGGCAACCTTTTGCCATTTAGTGTCGTTGGTTGGGGCAACCATCTTCCCTTTTCCTTTGCCCTTGTAGGTGGGTCCTTTCTTCTTAGCCACCTTTGGCTTGGAAGAGGATTCATCCTTGGATCCACCTTCTTTGATCATGAGCATGGGTGAAGCCTTTTTACCCATGCTTGATTCTTCCGTCCTTAGCATGGCATGTAATTCGCCAATGCTCTTATCCCAATCCTTCATGCTGCAATTCAACACGCATGTGTCAAACCTATTTGACAAAGAGCTGAGGATAAGGTCCGTGGTTAATACATTAGACACGGGACTGTTGAGACGGTGCAATCGATCAATGAGGCTTTTCATCTTTAGTACATTAGATGAAATGGATTGGGAGTTATTTTCTTTTTCGAGGATGGACCTCAATGATAGGTTATTAAAGTTGATTGGTGCGTGTGGAATGTTGATGTTATTGGCGGCCAACTACAAAATTTGACAAAGTTCATTTAAGTATTGATTTTAATTTAACATTCAATACCCTTTTAATCCAATTGATATATTAAATTTTAGAATCCAACGGTAAACCAAATTTCGGTTAGGTGACCTTTATCCCGTTATTTGATTTAGCTAGGTAGTCATTATATGACAATTACAATCCTTTTGCAACTTCTAATGTATGGGATTATGCAATCCTTTTGCATGGCATATTTATCCCATCAACGCCTATTTGTTCCTCATGCTTCGGTGACCCTAAGTTCATGATTCCCAAATCAAGTCGTCCTACTTGCATAAACGTGTAAATTTAACATACAAGTGGTTAGGTGACCTTTATCCCACAAGCATGCGAAACTCACCTTAATCATATTAGTTTGTTCATGATGGTTAGGTGACCTTTATCCCATCATGAGTTCCCTAACATGCTTAAGTGTCACACAAAAGGATGGCGTTAAACTTGTTGCCTTGTTTAGTAAAAGGGATTTTAAGTTTTCGTTAATTCTAGTTTGAGAAAACTTTTATGTCATACACCAACATGCATTTAGTGTATGGTACATATGAAAAACCAATTTCATGTCTTGTAATTGAGCCAATTACTTGATATAAACCAATTTATATTTGTTATCCATTTCTTGTTCCTAATAACCATTTATTAAGGTCTTTAGTTGCCTTTTCAATTTAACCATTTAAATTGCCGTTTTGCATGTCGTTAATACGTCTAATTTAACCGATTAAATAGTCGTTTTGCTTGTTGTTATCTAGTAATTAATTGTATCATCCAAATCACACAAACATAATAAACATACAAGCAACCACACATGCAAAATAAGTATGTTCACAATCTAGCCATTTTGGTAGACATTTGTTTAGCCGAAAACAAATGTCACCGGGTAAGGGTTAATCATACAAAGTAGGAGATTTCAAATCTCCCACTTATTCTTGCATCCATATGCTCCTTGTGTTCTTCAAGTCTTCATCATCTTGTATCTTCATTTTTACAAAATATGTATCCTAATACATTTTTATCTAGAAAATGAAAATACAACCTATTCTATTTTACATACCAAATATAAAATGAATTACATAACCAAATGAATTATTACATGCCAAATGAATAAATATTATTACAAACCAATTGAATAAATATCAATCAACCATGCATGCAACCAAACACAAGGTCAAGGCATAGATTGTGAACTTTAACTACATAAGAGATAGGCAATACAGAATCACAAGTGATTGGCAGTACAGAATCACAAGTGATCGGCAGTTCAGAATCACAAGTGATTGGCAGTACAGGATCACAAGTGATTTGCAGTACAGAATCACAAGTGATTGGCAGTACAGAATGCAGAATCACAAGTGATTTTGGCCAAAATGACAACCACCCAAAACCGAAAATTTTACATTCTACTTCATGCATGTTCATAGAATGCAAAATTATAGTGGGTTTAATAACCATCTAGAAGCATATTTCAACAACTTCGGCTCTAGATACCATTGTTGGGATTTAACAAGTTTGAAAGTCTTAAAACCATTTAAGAAACATAATCAAAGCGGAAGCATGTTAGTAACAATTTTAACTTGTTATCTTTAAACCAATTAAAGTTAAATCCCTTCTTGGATCAAGTTGTGAATATTATGCTTACTAATTAACAAGAAAGGATAGAGTTTATACCTCCTTAAACTAAGTTTAAGGGCTGTCCAAAATGGTAGTAGGATGATGAACAAGAGTGTAGAACTTCAAGCTTTTGATCCTCCAATACCACCCCCAAGTTAGCTAGACTTTGTAACCTCTACACCCTTGTAAATCTAGCTTGAAACCCACTTCCTTGTGCTGGAAATTTCGGCCAGCAGCAACAATAAAATGATGATGAATGCTAGCTTCTAATGGTGAAACCTCAAGGGATAATACCCCAAACTTATCACCAACACCCTAGCTTTGGTTAGGATTTTATTGAACACTTGAAAGGAGCTTCTAAAAAAACTTGAGAACCCTTCTCTTTCCCTTTAATATTTCGGCCAGAATCAGCAAAGAAAGAAGGAAGGGTTCCGTTTTTTTTGTAGCAAAACTTGATGTATTTTGAATGCCTTTCTTGAACCAAATGAGTCTTAGTTATTCTTCACATGCACATGGGAAGTAACACACTAAAAGCATGCTTACTTGTGTCTCCAATGCCACTCCCATATTCTTTTATAAAATAGATTTTATAGCATTTGATTTTATAAGACATAATTTATATAAACTTCCATCATATAAAATAGCTTTATAAAATTAGATTTTATAAAACATATTTTATAAATTTCTATTATATAAATCATGTATAAAGTTTATAAAATCAATCTTATAAAATTCCATTTTATTAGTTATGCTTACATTATTTTATAAAACCAATTTTATAAAATGTAACTTAACTTTGTTAATTATTTAACCTATAAATAATTAAATTCTTGTTATATAAATTATACCATAATTTATATGCACATCAAGTAATATTATTTAAGAAAACCATTTTTCTTAAATCGCAAGTGTTGCGTATTTAATCAACGATCCATTCGCTAAGATCAAATACGTATGAGGTGTCGGTAAGTTTGTTATTGGGTATGACCCGACTTGGATCATAACACATTAGCCACATTAATTTAATATGTCTCTCGGGCATATGAAATACCTTCATATTATATGTTTAAACAACAATAAAAAGATAAAAATCATAGAAATCACCAACGGAACTATATCAATCTGGATAAGGGTTCCAGTTCATGTCGTCGGTCGGGTTCCACAGTTGGTTATAGGTGTATTGATAGGCTTGATTGGGGTTGTAGAGAGTAAATGGTGGTCGTATATTGGGCTGGTGTAGAGGATAGTAAGCAGGTCAGGTCGGTACGTAGTTATTTGGTACCTGAGGTGATAGTTTGCTCATGATCTGATGCTGATGATAGTGCCATATATCATGCTGTCGTTGCCTGGAATGCTCGTACACATTCTCGGGTGCCACTGCTCGTACTGACTATGTCTAGCCTCGTTTGTCATTTCTACCTCATCTATACGCTGGTAAACATCAGTAACAGCCTCCCTAATGACATCCCTAATGTCATTCGCTTCCTCCATTTCCTCATCTGAACCTCTCTGTACCTGTGGATGACGGCCCTCACATGGTATTGCCTGATTGCGTCTGCTTTTTAATACCTTTGCACCTTGATATACCGCAATCCTAAAGTCTCAATCTGTTCCCTACACATCATCAGTGGACCCCCTTGATCCCTATCTACACCCAAATACTCTCCAATGAGAGTAACAAAAATACCTCCTCCTATTATTCCCCCGTCCTGTATTTCTTCCACCATTTTGGACAGATAAAAACCAACACAGTAGGGGATATCAACAAAGCTTCTAGTGTACAATCAGGTAGTAGTAATTCACCAGGAGTGTAAATCTGTAAAGCCCTGGCCATGTCCAGCATGGACATCCTATACATCCTACAGCCAAGTAAAAATCTAAGAAAATTCCTATCGTCTAACCCAACTACTTCAGTATCAAGTGATATAGTACTCATAAGCTCAACATACCATTCCTTATATACAGGCCTACGAATGGTGAATAAACGTTTCCAATCGGGAAAAGAAGAGTTCTCATACCTTTGGATTAGATGATGCCTAACTGAGTTAGCTAGTTGGACCCTTTCCAAAGGCTCCCAATCGATTACCCTCGGAACTTCTACATTTGCCATTACCAGTTTAAATTTGTTAATTTAGTACGTCGGGTAATCTCTCCAACTTCGATCAAATCTCAAATTGGGATGCAACTGTTCTTCATGAATTGTTGGGTGTTCTATTATTGGATGAATCAGAAATTGTACGTAGGCATTAACATATTCTTGTTGCGGATCATAATATGGTATGTGTTGATCATTATGATATTGTTGTTCTTGTTGTTGTTCCTGTTCAAGTTCTGGTTCATATTGTGGCTCATATTGCATTTCTGGCTGTGGTTCGTTTTCAGGTTGTCTGGATGATGATGATGCACCGCCAGATTCGGTATATTTCTACAAAACACATTAAACACAAAATTTGTGCATCCAAATATGCATTAGTGTTAGCAAAATAACAACTTGAAACAATTACAATGACATGTTTAATCCATATTAAACTCATGATCATTTTCATATTTTTATCAATTCTACACTTTTTCAAACAAGCATATATGAAAATGTTTACAAAGTTCATAAGCATTCAACTCAAATAACATGTCAAAATAATCATTACTAGCCATTAAACAAGTTTCAAATGGCATTTATATCAAATTAATCAATTTCATGAATTTTAGACTTGAAAAGTCCACTTTAATTCCCAAAAATCATGTTTAGGATTAAAGTTTGGATCATTTAGCTACCTAAACATGTTACACTACTTAATTTAGCAATAATTCATGACAAAATTCGGCCATAACCTGTTTATATCAAAAAGCCCCAAAATGCTCAAGAACACAAACCCTAGATTTCTAAAATTTTTGAAGTTTTTGGCTTCAAATCATGTTAAATAGCATCAATCTAGGTTATACATGCATAATATACTAACAATTTAACTCTAATTACACTAGAAATTAACAAAATCAAATTAGGTAAAATTTAGCTCAAGAACACTAAAATTCAAATTTAAAGAGTTTTAGGGGTGAAATCTTTACCTTTCTGTTTCCCCATCTGAGAAAAGACATGATTAGAGCAAGAAATTTGATGAATTTTGGTGAAAAATGGTGAATTTTTGAGAGTGTTTGGGAGTATTTTTGGGTTTATGTGTGTGTTTTTGTGAGGATACAGAGAAGTTCGCTGGAACTTATGTTCCTGAAAAGATTTCTAAGGCCATGCGATCGCATGGCTGGACAGTTCAAACCCCATGCGATCGCATGGGGTCAGGGTTTTTTTTTTTTTTAACTTATATAAAAACCTTATACTAATAAAACATAAATTAATAAATTTTAAAAATTTGTTTCTTTTAAGAATGAGGGCGTTTCGGATCGTTGTCCTAGTCCGTCTCTCGATAAAATTTTAAAATTTGTCACTTTTTGAGCGTCGTTTTAAAAGCAAAGATTTTTGGGTTTTTTTTTATGTTTTTGGCATACTTTAATTCAATAAGATTAAAAATAATGATAACAAAATTTCTCGTCCCGCCCTCGGGTAAAGCAATTTCGGTTCAACGACCTAGTCTTCAACTCACGACGAATTTTTAAATATCAAATTTTTAACTTAATGAAATAAAGTAAATTTTTGTTTTTAAATTCACACCAAACTTAAATTTAAAATGCATAAAATTAAAAAATCATATAAATATCATTAATATTTTTATACATTAATTTACAAAATTATATTAAAAATATTAATTTTTAAAATATTTAAAAACTTAAATATATTGATTTTAAAAATTTACATTAAAAATTTAATATTTATATATTAATTTTAAAAACAAGGTAAAAAAATTAAAATTAAAAATCTTTTTGGTCTTTTATCCCACTTTAATCAATCGAATATTATCAAAAATATACGCCTCTCTTTTCGATAAAGTAATTTCGGTTTCATAACCTAGTTTTACTCGTGATGAACTTTTGAAATATTTTGGGTTGATTGATTAAAGATATTTATACCTTAAGAATAAACGGTAAATTTTGCAGTGATGTAATAAATTTTTGTATGATATCAATAATTTCGGTTTCGCATACCTAATTTTATTGATTATCAATTTAATACTTTATAGCGAATGATTCAGCGTTTATTATCAAAAGGTTAAAAGCAATAAAATAAAAATAAAAACTGTACATACTTACCTATGAGATAGAATTCTCAAAGACCTGCTTTAGCTGACTCATAGGAGAGTCGTGTGATTTGATTTTCCATAGCTACATAAGCGTAACCTCGATTCTTCAATAACTTTTCTTCTAAACATATGAACGGTCCTTCTCTGCATAGAGTAACAAATTCGGTATTTGAATATGTTTGATTGTTCGAACATTTACCTTCGTGCGACCATTTTCCGCATTTATGACATCTTTCAAGGTGTCGTGCTCTTCTTTTTGTTGCGGATTTTGATTTTCCTTTACCAAAATGTGTTTTATGATGATTCTTCCTGAGTTCTTTCCTCACTTCGTCCATTTTGCCTCTTATGAAGGATACCAGTTCACTCGGGAAGATGTTATTATTATGTTTAGTAATCATAGCGTGTAGTAGTAGACCATGGTTCAGATCAAAGGAATTCCTCATCTCGTAAAACCTAAAAGAAATAAAAATTCAGAATGGAGGGAGAAGACTAGTTCTTTAAGGTCTGCTAGGGAAAGACCATGCGGATTCCATTCTCGAGAACTACACGAAAACAGAATATCTAACTCTAACATAAATACATATTACCCTAAAAAGATTCGAATCTTCCCACACTTAGTTAGCTGTGGTGTCGAAATTGTGATTAACTTTATCTTCAACTTCCATTAGATTATCTATGTAATGTTTAACTCTGTGACCATTAACCTTAAATTCAATCCCATTTGAATTTATTAACTCTACCGTTCCGTATGGGAAAATTCTTTTGACTATGAATGGTCCAGACCATATTGATTTCAATTTTCCATGAAATAGCTTGAATCGTGAATTGAAAAGAAGGACTCTGTCTCCTTCCTTAAATTCTTTTAAACTTCTAATTCTTTTATCATGCCATTTCTTCGTTCTTTCTTTATAGATTAACGAATTTTCGTATGCTTCATGTCTTAATTCTTCTAATTCGTTTAGTTGACTTAACCGTAGATGTCCGGCTTCATGTAAATCAAGATTACATGTCTTCAAAGCCCAAAATGCTTTGTGCTCAATTTCTACTGGAAGGTGACATGCTTTTCCGTAAATGAGTCTAAAAGGTGTGGTGCCAATTGGAGTTTTGTAGGCTGTTCTAAAAGCCCAGAGTGCATCCTCCAATTTCATGGACCATTCCTTCAGATTTGATCCTACGGTTTTCTCTAGAATACGTTTTAAAGCTCGGTTGGTATTTTCAACTTATCCACTTGTTTGTGGATGATAAGCGGTTGAGATTTTATGAGTTACTCCATATCTTTTGAGAACTTTCTCAAGTTGATTATTACAAAAATGAGTACCCCGATCACTTATTAAAGCTTTCGGTGTTCCAAACCTTGCAAAAAGACGTTTTAAGAAGTTGACTACAACTCGTGCATAGTTAGTTGGGAGAGCTTATGCTTCCGCCCATTTAGATATATAATCAATGGCAACAAGAATGTATAGATTATTATGAGATTTTGGAAATGGACCCATCAAGTCAATACCCCAAACGTCAAATACTTCACATACTTGAATGACATTTTGTGGCATTTCATCACGTTAACTTATTTTTCCGGCCCTTTGACAAGCATCACAGGATTTACAAAGAAGGTGTGCTTCTTTGAAAATGGTAGGCCAATAGATTCCAGCATCGTAGACTTTTCTTGCTGTAAGCTGAGGCCCATAATGCCCTCCTATTGGTCATGTGTGACAATGGTTTAAGATTTTACTAGCTTCATCTCCGAATACGCATCGACGTATTATTCCATCAGGACAACTTTTAAACAAATGTGGATCTTCCCAGAAATAGTGTTTTATATCACTAAAGAATTTCTTTTGTTTTTGGTACGACAACCCTTTTTCAAGGAATCCACATACTAAGTAGTTTGCATAGTCTGCAAGCCATGGAATTTCATTATAATCGATCTTCAAAAGATATTCATCAGGAAAGTTATCTTGTATGGCCGATTCATTTAGAACTTCTAATTCAGAATTTTCAAGACAAGAAAGATGATCAGCGGCGAGATTTTCTGCTCCCTTTTTGTCTCGGATTTCAATATCGAACTCTTGTAGGAGTAAGATAAAATGAATTAATCGTGGTTTGGCATCTTGTTTCGAAAATAGGTATCTGAGAGCAGAATCGTCGGTATAGACCACCATTTTAGCTAGAACGATATATGAACGAAATTTGTCTTTGTAACGTCTTACTAGCGTAATAAATAGGCTGAAATCGTTTTTCAATCCTTTGTCCTAAAACTGCTCCCATTGCAAAATCACCTGCATCGCACATGAGTTCAAATGGTAGATTTCAATTTGGAGTTATCATGATCGGCGCATTAGTGAGTTTTTCTTTAAGAATATTAAAAGATTTGATGCATTCATCCGAAAAGATGAATGGAGCATCCTTTTCTAGTAGTTTATTCATAGGAGTGGCAATTTTAGAAAAATCTTTTATGAAACTTCAGTAAAAACCGGCATGCCCTAGAAAACTCCTAACTCCTCTAACATTGGTGGGATGTGGAAGTTTAGCAATTACATCTACTTTAGCTCTATCCACTTCAATTCCTTCTTTTGAAATTTTGTGTCCAAGAACGATGCCTTCTCTAACCATGAAATGGCATTTCTCCCAATTAAGTACTAGATTTGATTGTTCGCATCTAATAAGCATTCGTTCAAGATTAAGTAGACATGATTCAAATGTATCACCGAAGACTGAGAAGTCATTCATGAAAACTTCCATGCATTCTTCTATCATGTCGTGAAAAATTGCCATCATGCACCTTTGAAAGGTTGCAGGGGCGTTGCAAAGTTTAAATGGCATGTGTTTGTAAGCAAAAGTACCATAAGGGCACGTGAACGTGGTTTTCTCTTGGTCCTCGGGTGCTATTGGAATTTGAAAATATTCGGAAAAATCGTCAAGAAAACAATAGCAACTATTTTCAGCTAATCTTTCCAACATTTGATCAATGAAAGGTAAGGGAAAGTGATCTTTTTTTGTGGCGTCATTTAATTTTCTATAATCAATACAAACACGGCATCCTGTTATAGTCCTAGTAGGAATAAACTCATTTTTTTCATTTGTGAGGACAGTCATGCCACCCTTCTTAGGTACGCATTGAACTGGGATTACCCATGGACTATTAGAGATTAGATAAATTAAACCTGCATCTAGCAGTTTAATAATTTCTTTCTTAACAACATCTTGCATATTTGGATTTAGTCTTCATTGACATTGCACATACGTTTTATGACCTTCTTCCATAAGGATTTTATGTGTGGAATACGAAGGACTTATGCCTTTAATGTCATGAATTTTCATGCAATAGCTGGTTTGTGAGCTTTTAGCACAGAAATGAGTTGAGATTTTTCATTTTCAGTAAGAGAAGACGATATTATTACAGGTAATTCAGATTCACCATGTAAATAAGCATATTCCAAATGGTTTGGAAGTGGCTTTAACTCTAATATCGGTTGTTCTTCTATCGATGATTTGTATCGATATCTGTCTTCTTCTTTTAGCATTTGAATTTCTTCTGTTGTTGGCACATATCCATTAGCCATGAGTGCGGCTAACATTTCAGCTTCATCAATTGGTTCAGTTCCTTCTCCTAAAGAACATTCTCCTGTTCCTTGTAATTCTGGAAATTCTTCTAACAATTCTGCATGTGAATCTATAGTTTGAATATAATAACATGTATCATCTGCAGATTGCGGTTATTGCATGGCTCTATCAACAGAAAAGGTAACACTCTCATCCTCTATACTTAGGGTCAGTTTCTTACCGAACACGTCTATTATTGCTTTAGCCGTGTTTAAGAATGATCTTCCTAATATGAGAGGAACTCGAGAATCTTCTTCCATGTCCAGAATAACAAAATCTACTGGAAATACTAAAGTACCAACTTTAACTAGCATGTTTTCCATTATCCCTCTAGGATATTTTACTGATCGATCTGCTAGTTGTATGCTTATTCGTGTTGGTTTCAATTCTCCAAGGTCTAGTTTAGCGTATAGTGAATACGGCATTAAATTTATACTAGCACCTAAGTCTGCCAATGCTTCTATTGAACTAAGACTACCCAGAAAACATTGAATTGTGAAATTTCCTGGATCTGATAATTTTTCTGGTATCTTATTCAACAGCACTGCAGAACAATTTGCATTCATAGTAACTGCCGAAAGTTCTTCCATTTTCTTTCTATTTGTGATTAGATCTTTCAAGAATTTAGCATATCTAGGCATTCCTGATATCACATCAATGAAAGGAAGATTTACATTTATTTGTTTAAACATATCCAAGAATTTGGATTGCTTAGCTTCAAGTCTTTCTTTTCTCATTTTACTCGGGTAAGGAAGTGGTGGTTGGTATGGTTTAACATAAGGTTTAACCTTAACTGTGTTATCTTCATTAACCTTTTCAACTACCGGTTCTGTTTCCTTTTCTTGATCAGATTGTGGTTCTTGTGGAGTAGGAATAGAGTTATCAGAAATTTCAGGTATTTCAGGTGGTTTAAGTGTAATACCACTTCTTGTGGTAATGGCTTTAGCTGTTTCATTCCGGGGGTTAGCATTTGTATCACTAGGTAGACTCCCAGGTTTTCTTTCACCTATCAACCTTGCTAGGTTGCTTACTTCTTGTTCCAGATTTTGAATAGAAGCTTGTTAATTTCTAAATGCTTGGGCATTTTGTTCATTGGTTTGTTTCTGAGATGTGAAAAATTACGTTTGAGATTCAACTAGCTTTGACATCATGTCTTCTAAGTTTGACTTTTTATCATCGGTTTGTGGTAGTTTATTTGGAAAAATAGGTCTTTGATGATTGTAAGGATTATTGGATACTTGTTGATTGCTAGGACCTTGTTGGTTGTTGTATGGAACATTTTGGTTATAATTCTGGTTTTGATTGTAGTTTGGTCTTGGCGGTTGATAATTATTCTGATAATTATTTCCAGGCCTTTGGTTCATGTATGAAACATTCTCTCGTTGTTCCATTCTTTGTTCAATACCGAGACAATCTTTTGTCAAATGTGGTCCTCCACACTGCTCACAACTAATTCGTATTGAGTGAATATCTTTAGTCATCTTTTTCTTTCGTCTCTCGAAAGCATCTATCTTTGCGGAAATGGAATCAAAGTCATGGCTAGAATCGGCTCTAGCTGCTTTAGATGATCTAACGATGTCTTTTTCTTGATGCCACTCATGTGAGTGGGAAGCAGTGTTATCAATGATTTTGTAAGCTTCAGTTGCGGTTTTCTTCATAATGGAACCACCAGCTGCTATATCGATATCTTTGCGTGTAGTGATGTCGCATCCTTGGTAGAATATTTGTACTATTTGATAAGTGTCTAAACCATGTTGCGGACATCCTCTTAACAACTTTCCAAATCTTGTCCATGCCTCATATAGAGTTTCATTTGGCTTCTGCGTGAACGTAACAATTTCTCCTTGAAGTCTCACGACTTTAGATGCCGGAAAGAATTGTTTAAGAAATTTTTCAACTAAAACATCCCATGTATCAATCGCCCCTTCAGGTAACTATTCTAACCAATCTTTGGCTTCTCCCTTTAAAGTCCAGGGAAATAATGTAACATCCCGCCTTTTTCCATTTACTTTTCCGTTTATTTATTTAAAGTCTGTTATATGTTTATAACATCTCCCGTTGATACGCGTTTTAAAAATATCTCGTTTAGGTAATTCACGCAACCGCAACCGAACTCGAGGGACTAGTTTCGCCAAGGGAGCAAAGATGTGACTAGCTTTTGACTAGTCAACACCCACCTCCCTTTCTTTTTCATTTTCATTTCCCTTTTTCTTTACTACATCCATATTTTTCTCTCAAACTTCATCACAAAGATTCATCATCCAAATCAAATCTAGCAAGCTTCAATCCAAACAAATTATATATTTGGAATCCTTGCAACTTCCTCTTCGATTCCATACCGATTACATCTCATTTGGGTAACTTTCTAAAATCACTAGATTTTGTGTTCTTGATGTTTTTAACTTATAAAGTTGTTAATTAGTGTCTATGGCTCAAGTCTAACATGAATATATGATTTATATATTCGATCTTGTTATTTTTAGTAACTAGCATGAACTTGAAAGTTTGGTGTGTTTGATTGATGATTTGGTTGCTTAAATGTTGTTGTTATGATAAAGTGCAAGTATTAAATGTGTTCCTAGTATCACTAGCTTCAATTTGATGTGTAGGTTGCTTTAGAAAACTTCATGAACTTGATTAGTGATTTTGGTGAAATTGGGTTAGGGTTTGATGAACTTGAAATGGACTTTTGATGCTTTGAATGACATGAAATGTTATTTGTAAGTGTTAGGTTGTATTGTATGCTTGATTACCTTCGAAACGGCATATCGTTCAAGTAAATTGGTTGCCGAATCATCGAATTGCATTTGTGAACTTGGATGCATTAAATGAGGAGTTTTGAATGTGATTTTGGTTGTTGAAAAGGTAAATGTGATTAATGAAATGTGTTTAGTTGTTTTCCTTGTCAAAATACCTTTCCGATGATATAAGATACATGTTTTGGTTGTTTGCGGGTCATAAATGGTGATTGTTTGAAGTTAGGTTCGTGCATTAAACTTGAAAACTGCCAGAATTTCTGTGTACAGGTACTGGCGCGGCGCGCCATAACCCCGCGCGACGCGCCAAAGTGGGCTGACCAACTTTTCATTTAATAGAAAAATGTTTGCTATGCTAGGGACCTCCAATTCACCTGAAACTTGTTCTAATATGCTTATATATGAATAACTAGCACAGAAAAATAGTTCGGGACCCGACCCGAACGTGTTGACTTTTTCGTTGACTTTGACCGACCAAAGTTTGACTTTTTGTCAAACTTAACCAAATGATTATGCAATCTTTCTAACTTATTTCTATACTTGTATCTTGCATGAAACATGACAATTTGATTCACATGCTACATAATCGAGTCGTAACGAGCCATAGGACTAGTTGAACATCTTTGACCTATCGTGTTTACCGTTATTGATACGACCTATTTGTTTAGGTCAAGACTAGCATTGTTCTTTGCACATGTTACCTGTTGAAGTACTACTTACTCGTGCACACAAGGTGAGATCATAGTCCCATCTTTCAAACAACTTTTATGCTTTAAACTATGGGATGAGAAACATACGTATCATACTTTTACACTTTGAACACAAGTACGAAAATGAACATTCCACGTACGTGTTTGAACAAAAATCCTCAATTCAATTATCATTAGTTACACTTGCAGGGTGTAAACGAGAACTTATATTATGCGATCACATGGGCTTGACGAGCCTCATTCGGATGGTTCGCTACCGTTAGCGAATGAAATATATTTTCGAGTATAGTGTATGTTCTAACACTACGTAATAGGGTGTAAAAAAGTTAAGTTTGATAATTGGGTGCCCGCGAAACAAATAACAACTTTGGAATGCAAATGATTTTGATAATCATCTTATATTAAATCTTGTGGTTCAAATGCAACGTTCACTAAAACACCTATGATTTCACCAACGTTTTCGTTGACAGTTTTCTATATGTTTTCTCAGGTCCTTGAATGCTTAAGGGTACATGCTTCCGCTTACTTTTTGATACTTGCTTAGATGTCGAGTATACGTGCATAGTTGGAGCGTCTTTTGACTACTTTTATAAATTGTGTCGCATAGGTTTCATTTGTACGTTAAACATTGAAATGTAACTAGTCATTGAACTACTTTTGTAAACTTGAAACATCCTTTTACTTATGAAATGAATGCGACATATTTTGGTCAAACGTCACGTTAAAGACTTATGACCACGTAACGGACCTAAGTAGTCGGCGCCGTCAAACATGATTTGGTCGGGTCGCTACAGATGGTATCAGAGCGTTGGTTGTAGGGATTTAGAGTTCATTGGTGTCAACCCCGAGTCATAGGGTACATTAGTGAGTCTAGACTACAACCGGCATATAAACTTGAAGTAGGAATTACTTGACTACTTGTGCATTTATACTCGAACGTTTCTACTCATATCTACTCTTATTTCATCTTAATCTCACGTTGTTTAATTTAATTGAAACGCCACCTTGACTTAGTGAAATAATGTCGAATACACATATGAATTAGGGTAATATAATTTCCGGGATTATATTACGGTGACTCATATGAACGTTCCGACATTTTGGCATGAAGAATTTAAGGCAAGTCAAGGAAATTTTTTCTCTATCCTTATTCCATATCATGATTAGTATTATTGAAAATACTAATCAGTGGTATTCTTTTGTTTTGAAGGAACAATGCCTCCTCGTCGTGTGCCACGCCATGAGACTCCCGAACAAGCTCTACAACGAATGATAGCCACCGCTGTGGATGCGGCCATGGCCGGTCACTCCTCCAACAACAACAATCAAAGGGCCGGTAACTCAAGCGAAGGGTGCTCCTATAAAGCTTTCATGGGGTGCAAACCTCATACTTTTGATGGGATCGGGGGACCGGTTGTGCTCACCCGATGGTTTGAGAAAATGGAAGCCGTCTTTAGCATAAGCGGTTGTCGGGACCAAGACAAGTTCAAATATTCCACCCACACCTTTGCCGGTATCGCCCTCACGTGGTGGAACACGTATGTACAATCGGTGGGTACCGATGAAGCTCACGCCCTCTCTTAGGCCGATTTAAGGGAAAGGATGATCGTCGAATTTTTCCCTCGTGAAGAAACCCGAAACCTCGAACAAGAGCTAAGAATTTTAAAGGCGGTCGGAAACGATCTCAAGGCCTACAATCAATGATTTGCCTAACTATCCTTGATGTGTCCTAACCACGTAAACCCCGAATCTCAAAGGGTTGAACTCTATATGGATGGTCTTCCAAAGAGAATCAAACAAGGAGTGATGTTATCCAAACCCTCTAACCTACAACAAGCCTTAAACATAGCCCGCCAATTGATCAAAACGGTTGACGAAATCGTAGTTCCGGCACCTAAGGCCGAGGGTAAATTGGGCGATAACAAAAGAAAATGGGAAGCCCCCCAATCAAGCAACAACTACAACAACAACTTCATCAAAAAGCCTTTCACCTCCGACGCCAAGAAAAGTTATGGCGGAAATAAACTCTTTTGCAACAAATGCCACAAACACCACTATGGTGAATGTAGCAATCTATTTTGCCACCGGTGCCAAAGGGGTGGTCATGTGGCCAACGATTGTAGAAGTGCCGCCCCCGTCGCTCAAAAGGTGCCCAATGCACCAAAACCGGGTACTTGTTATGAATGTGGCTAAACGGGTCATTTTAGAAATGCATGTCCGAAGAAGAAAGCCAATCCCAAAACACGCGGCCGAGCTTTCAACATCAACACCGAGGAAGCCCGAGATGACAATGAATTAGTCACGGGTACGTTTCTCCTCAATAACACTTATGTTACTTATTTATTCGATTCGGGTGCTGATAAGAGTTTTGTATCCAAGACTTTGACTCATTCTTTTAGCACTCCACCACGTCCACTAGATACCACTTATACCATTGAAGTGGCCAACGGGAAACTATTGAGTGCCGACACATATTACCGGGGGTGTACGTTAAACATTTTGGGTAATGAGTTTGAAATTGACTTAATACCCATGGAACTAGGAAGCTTCGATGTAATAATCGGTATGAATTGGCTAGCCAAAATGAAATCTCACATCCTTTGCGATCTTAACGCAATCCGAATTCCTATCGAGAATGGTGAACCCTTGATTGTTTATGCCAATAAGAGTTGCACCGGACTCAACCTCGTTTCGTGCATTAAAGTTAGAAAACTACTCCGTAAGGGTTGTTTTGTGATCCTTGCTCACGTTAAGAAAGTCGAGTCCGATGAGAAGCACATCGATGATGTGCCAATTGTTAGTGACTATTCCGATGTATTTCCCGACGAATTGCCGGGTCTTCCACCTCATCGACCAGTTGAATTCCAAATCGATCTTATTTCGGGAGCCGCACCCGTAGCACGTGCACCATATAGACTTGCTCCATCCGAAATGCAAGAATTGCAAAGTCAAATCCAAGAACTACTTGACCGTGGTTTTATCCAACCTAGCCATTCACTATGGGGCGCTCCGATTTTGTTTGTTAAAAAGAAAGACGGATCCCTACGAATGTGCATTGATTATCATGAACTAAACAAATTGACGGTTAAGAACCGATATCCTCTTCCTCACATCGATGACCTCTTTGATCAACTACAAGGGTCTTGTGTATATTCGAAAATCGATCTCCGCTCGGGTTATCATCAATTAAGGGTTAAGGTGGAAGATGTCTCCAAAACCGCTTTTCGAACTCGTTATGGTAGTTATGAATTTCTTGTTATGCCATTTGGTCTCACTAATGCACCGGCGGTGTTCATAGATCTTATGAACCGCGTGTGTAAACCGTATCTCAATAAATTCGTTATTGTGTTCATCGATGACATCTTGGTCTATTCTAAAAGCGAAGAAGAGCACAAACAACATCTCCGACTTGTTCTCGAACTCTTGAGACAAGAACGACTCTATGCCAAATTCTCCAAGTGTGAATTTTGGTTGAAGGAAGTTCAATTTTTTGGTCATGTTGTAAGTGATCAAGGTATTAAAGTCGATCCATCAAAAAACGAAGCCATTAGTAAATGGGAGACTCCTACTACTCCTACTCACATTCATCAATTTTTGGGTCTTGCCGGATACTATCGTAGATTCATCAAAGATTTTTCTTTGGTTACTCGTCCTCTAACCGCGTTAACTCATAAGGGAAGAAAATTCAATTGGGCAACCGAACAAGAATCCGCATTTCAAATCTTGAAAACAAAGCTAACCACCGCTCCTATCTTGTCACTTCCCAAAGGCAATGACGATTTTGTTGTATACTGCGATGCCTCGAAACATGGTTTTGGGTGTGTATTGATGCAACGAAAGAAAGTCATTGCTTATGCCTCTCGACAACTCAAAATTCATGAACGAAACTACACGACACATGATCTCGAACTCGAAGCCATTTTCTTCACACTTAAAATGTGGAGACACTATCTTTATGGAACTAAGAGTACTATCTTCACCAATCACAAGAGCCTCCAACATATCTTTGATCAAAAGCAACTAAACATGAGACAACGACAGTGGATTGAAACTTTAAATGATTATGATTGTGAGCTTCGTTACCATCCCGGGAAGGCAAATGTAGTAGCCGATGCCTTGAGTCGAAAAGAAAGAGCTGTGCCTCTTCGTGTTCGAGCTTTAAACATCACCATTAATACCAACCTTAATAGTCAAATTCGTGTAGCCCAAGACGAGGCTCTCAAGGATGAAAACATCTCTCTCGACCACTTGAACGTCCTCACCTCTCGATTCAAAGTTAAAGAAACCGGACTCCGATATTTTGCCAGAAGAATTTGGGTGCCTAGTTATGGGGACTTGCGAAGCCTTATTTTAGACGAAGCCCATAAGTCACGATACTCGATTCACCCCGGTGCCAATAAGATGTACCATGACCTTAAAGAACAATATTGGTGGTCGAACATTAAAAAGGACGTTGCTACTTATGTTGGAAAGTGCCTAACTTGCTCCAAAGTCAAAGCCCAACATCAAAGACCGTCCGGACTACTTCAACAACTCGAAATCCCACAATGGAAGTGGGAAAGGATAACGATGGATTTTATCACCAAACTACCAAAGACGGTTGGCAGATATGATACTATTTGGGTTATTGTTGACCGTCTCACCAAATCCGCACACTTTCTCGCTATAAAAAAAACCGAAAAAATGGAGAAACTTGCACAACTTTACATTAAGGAAATCGTAGCCCAACACGGTGTACCTTTATCGATTATTTCCGACCGAGATGGCCGTTTTGTTTCTAGATTTTGGCGTACTTTACAAGAAGCATTGGGAACGCGATTGGACATGAGCACCGCATATCATCCTAAAACTGACGGGCAAAGTGAACGCACAATACAAACCTTGGAAGATATGTTACGGGCGTGCGTTGTCGATTTTGGAAAAGCTTGGGACAAGCACTTACCTCTCGCCGAATTCTCTTACAACAATAGTTATCACGCGAGTATTAACGCCGCACCATTCGAAGCTTTATATGGCCGAAAATGTCGTTCACCTCTTTGTTGGGCCGAAGTAGGCGACACACAAATCACCGGACCCGAACTCATTCATGAAACAACCGAGAAAATCGTTCAAATCCGAGATAGGCTTAGGACGGCCCGAAGTCATCAAAAGAGATATAACGACAAACGATGCAACGACCTCGAATTTCAAGTTGGTGACCGAGTAATGTTAAAAGTTGCACCTTGAAAAGGTGTAATCCGTTTTGGGAAACGCGGGAAGATAAATCCGCAGTATATTGGTCCTTTCGAAATCTTGGAGCGTATTGGAACCGTTGCTTATCATTTAGATCGTCCACCTCAATTGAGCTCCGTTCATCCTACCTTTCATGTATCTAACTTGAAAAAGTGTCTTGCCTAACCCGATATCATCATCCCTCTCGAGGAACTTACTATTGATGACAAACTTCATTTTGTGGAAGAACCAATTGAAATTTTGGACACCTCCGTCAATACGTTGAAACAAAGCCGAATCCCGATTGTCAAGGTTGTTTGGAATGCCAAAAGAGGACCCGAGTTTACTTGGGAAAGGCAAGATCAAATGCAAAAGAAATACCCTCACTTGTTCCCGGTTCCGGAAATGCAAGACCCCGAGGAAGAAACAACAACTATTACGCCTACTTAAATTTCAGAATGAAATTTCTTTTAAAGAGTAGGTAATGTAACATCCCGCCTTTTTTCCGTTTACTTTTGCGTTTATTTATTTAAAGTCCGTTATATGTTTATAAGATCTCCCGTTGATACGCGTTTTAAGAATATCTCGTTTAGGTAATTCACGCAACCGCAACCGAACTCGAGGGACTAGTTTCGCCAAGGGAGCAAAGATGTGACTAGCTTTTGACTAGTCAACACCTACCTCCCTTTCTTTTTCATTTTCATTTCCCTTTTTCTTTACTACTTTCATATTTTTCTCTTAAACTTCATCACAAAGATTCATCATCCAAATCAAATCTAGCAAGCTTCAATCTAAATAAATTATATATTTGGAATCCTTGCAACTTCCTCTTCGATTCCATACCGATTACATCTCATTTGGGTAACTTTCTAAAATCACTAGATTTTGTGTTCTTGATGTTTTTAACTTATAAAGTTGTTAATTAGTGTCTATGGCTCAAGTCTAACATGAATATATGATTTATATGTCCGATCTTGTTATTTTTAGTAACTAGCATGAACTTGTAAGTTTGGTGTGTTTGATTGATGATTTGGTTGCTTAAATGTTGTTGTTATGATAAATTGCAAGTATTAAATGTGTTCCTAGTATCACTAGCTTCAATTTGATATGTAGGTTGCTTTAGAAAACTTCATGAACTTGATTAGTGATTTTGGTGAAATTAGGTTAGGGTTTGATGAACTTGAAATGGACTTTTGATGCTTTTAGTGACATGAAATGTTATTTTTAAGTGTTAGGTTGTATTGTATGCTTGATTACCTTCGAAACGGCATATCGTTCAAGTAAATTGGTTGCCGAATCATTGAATTGCATTTGTGAACTTGGATGCATTAAATGAGGAGTTTTGAATGTGATTTTGGTTGTTGAAAAGGTAAATGTGATTGATGAAATGTGTTTAGTTGTTTTCCTTGTCAAAATACCTTTCCGATGATATAAGATACATGTTTTGGTTGTTTGCGGGTCATAAATGGTGATTGTTTGAAGTTAGGTTCGTGCATTAAACTTGAAAACTGCCAGAATTTCTGTGTACAGGTACTGGCGCAGCACGCCATAACCCCGCGCGGCGCGCCATAGTGGGCTGACCAACTTTTCATTTAATGGAAAAATGTTTGCTATGCTAGGGACCTCCGATTCACATGAAACTTGTTCTAAGATGCTTATATATGAATAACTAGCACAGAAAAATAGTTCGGGACCCGACCCGAACGTGTTGAACATCTTTGACCTATCGTGTTTACCGTTATTGATACGACCTATTTGTTTAGGTCAAGACTAGCATTGTTCTTTGCACACGTTACTTGTTGAAGTACTACTTACTCGTGCACACAAGGTGAGATCATAGTCCCATCTTTCAAACAACTTTTATGCTTTAAACTATGGGATGAGAAACATACGTATCATACTTTTACACTTTGAACACAAGTACGAAAACGAACATTCCACGTACGGGGTTGAACAAAAATCCTCAATTTAATTATCATTAGTTACACTTGCAGGGTGTAAACGAGAACTTATATCATGTGATCACATGGGCTTGACGAGCCTCATTCGGACGGTTCGCTACCGTTAGCGGATGAAATATATTTTCGAGTATAGTGTATGTTCTAACACTACGTAACAGGGTGCAAAACAGTTAAGTTTGATAATTGGGTGCCCGCGAAACAAATAACAACTTTGGAATGCAAATGACTTTGATAATCATCTTATATTAAATCTTGTGGTTAAAATGCAACGTTTACTAAAACACCTATGATTTCACCAACGTTTTTTTTGACAGTTTTCTATATGTTTTCTCAGGTCCTTGAATGCTTAAGGATACATGCTTCCGCTTACTTTTTGATACTTGCTTGGATGTCGAGTATACGTGCATAGTTGGAGCGTCTTTTGACTACTTTTATAAATTGTGTCGCATAGGTTTCATTTGTACGTTAAACATTGAAATGTAACTAGTCACTGAACTACTTTTGTAAACTTGAATAATCCTTTTACTTATGAAATGAATGCGACATATTTTGGTCAAATGTCACGTTAAAGACGTATGACCATGTAACGGGACCTAAGTAGTCGGCGCCGTGAAACATGATTTGGTCGGGTCGCTACAAATAACATGAGATAGATCTGTTCATCCTCCACTTCTCGGATTTTAAATAGAGTACAGATCCTATTAAAGATACGAAGATGTTTGTTTGGATCTTCCTTCGGTGCACCTCTAAATTGGCATTGATTAGTTACCATGTGTAGGATTTGTTCTTTGATTTCATAATCTGGCGCATTAATGTCTGGTTGAGTAATTGCGTGACCTTGGCCAGTGCGTTTAGCTCTCATTCGGTCTTCCATACTTAGAGGTTCCAGATTTTCCATGATTGAGTTTGTTGAATCTGAATCACTAGAGGATTCTGACTTAATGGTTTCTTCCTCGACAATTTCTGGATGAGTGATTTGTGGTTCAGGAAGAATGATTAGTGGTTCAGGATCTCTAAATTGTCCCTGAACATCCTCTGGATTCTCAATTGTAAGGTCGGGTTCAAAAAATGGATAATCTGAAATTTGAATTGGAGTACTTGGTCGACTAGATGATGATTCTAAAGAAAAATCAACGGCGATTATGTTGGCTAGATGTCTTGATCGGGTTACAGGTGGTGAACGTATGAAAGGTGGTGAACGTTTTGCTCGGTGCATTCACTAAATATCCTATTAGTTATAAAATATAAAAATTATATAAGTTATCAAATTAATAGACTTTTCTGATTTTGCCCACGTTTCGAATAGCCAATAGATGCAGCAGGTAGCCAGGACCCTTTAAATCGGAAGCCCACAACTCGCCACTAACAAATCCAACTATTACTACGAACCAGAAAATTTTGGATGTCTATCAATTTAACCGCTTAAAATAATTTTTCGTTTTGAAATTTTAGAGAAGAAATAGAAAATTCTATGTCCTAAAAACTAGAGCGTCGAGAAATAAGAAAGAAAAAGAGTGCGTCAAAAAACGTCGAAAAATAAAAGGTCGAAAAATAATTAAAAGAACATAGCGCATCGAAACTTAAAAGTCCAAAAACTAAGAATTAAAAGTTGCGTATAAAGGTATTAAAGCTTAAAAGGAATTCTATATCTAAAACGGGAATAACTTAAAAGTCACTAAAATCTATAAAATATTAAGGCGATGAGCGACGTCGTAAAATTCTAAAGCGCCTAAGTCTTAATCTAAAGAAAAAGCACTTAAAGGATTTTACGGCAAAGCCTAAAAATTTAGAAGTAAAAAAAAAATAACTACGGCAAAAACTAGTTACGAACGATAAAAATATAAATATTACGAATAAAAATATAAAATATAAAAATAAAACTTAAAGTTATAAAAATACAATTTTTATAAAAATAATATTTTTATATTATTATTTTATAAAAGTATTAATTTATTATATTAATGTAACACCCAAATATTCATGGTACATAGAGTGCAAATGGCGTACATAAATGTATAGTGCATGGCATA
Organism: Rutidosis leptorrhynchoides; assembly: GCF_046630445.1. Taxonomy (NCBI): domain Eukaryota; kingdom Viridiplantae; phylum Streptophyta; class Magnoliopsida; order Asterales; family Asteraceae; genus Rutidosis; species Rutidosis leptorrhynchoides. Next base: position 205,910,063 of record NC_092338.1, on the reverse strand, counting down.
AATTAAAAAGCTCAGGAAACTGCTCAGACCACTGTGCGCGCCGCGCACCACTAAGTGAGCGTGCCGCGCACACTGCCAGCGACAGGATTCTGTTTTTCTGCTTTTTGAGTTTAATGATGGGCATTTTGGTCATTTCACTTGGGGTCGGATCTGTGGCCATATCAACTGGTTTGGATCCAATTGTGGATCAATTTCACATCCATTCATCACCCTTATCTCCAAACCCTAGTGAGAGAAGAGTTTAGAGAGAGAAAGCTTCATTTGGGGAAGAAGGAGTTGGATTCTCACCAAAGCTCGGGTTTTAAAGTTGTTCATCTCGTTCACGGCTACGTTGTGGTAGTTTCGGTAAGTTCAAAATCCGAATTTCATTGGTTGATTTTGGTACTCGAGTTAGAGTTTGAACTTAAAATTGTTAGGAAACTCATTTAAACTCATGAAGTGAGTTTATTGATGCTAGTAATCGGGTTATTGGTTGTTGTTGGTGGATTTTGGGTTGGTGAACAAATTGGCCATGATTAGAACTTGTATTTGGGTTTAATCACTAGGATTAGTGATTATGGAAGTGTTAGAACCCATTTTGTGTATTTGAAAGACTAATTTTGGAAATGAGTCAAAATTGGGGTTTTGGTTGATTTTGAGAATGATAAGTGTTTAACACTTAAGATTGGGTTCAATTGGCATAATAAGACCATTTTCACTTGTGTTAGTGATTATTGGTTAGTTTGGGCGTGTTTTGGGTTTGTAAGTGCAATTGGTCGAATTTGCACTAAGGGTCGAATTGAGTTGGTTTGTAAATTCACTCTAAGTGTGTTGTTGTAATTGTGATGATGGAATAGGTACATTTCATCGGCGAGTTGCGGATTATTCGGTAGCATTTCATCAAGGCGACAAGGTGAGTGGAATGATTATACATGTGCGTATATAATGTATCTATTTGTAGGGTGGGGGAGGGGCCGGGTATGCATTGTCTATACCGCCAAAGTTAGTGATATATTTCGTTGTACACTAACGATGGATATTTCGTTGTCCAAATTGCCCAAGAGTTAGTGATATATTTCGTTGTACACTAACGATGGACATTTCGTTGTCCAAACCGCCAACAGTTAGTGATATATTTCGTTGTACACTAACGATTGCTTTGAACGGATATTTCGTTGTCCAATCCGACCAAGAGTTAGTGATATATTTCGTTGTACACTAACGATTGCTTTGAACGGATATTTCGTTGTCTGAATGGCCTAGGGATTAGTGATATATTTCGTTGTACACTAACGGTTGTTATGAATACCGGTGGAAAATTCGAAGTACCATTCCCTTGTGTAATCGGTTAACCATGGTGACGTGTTGTAGTGTAACATTTTATATTATTCGAGTTATATATATGTTGTTGTGGTGCTAGCTTGTGGTCTTGAAGAATTTAGAGTTATACTTGCGAAGGTATGCTATGTAACTTGCTAGCGTGTATGAGGTATTTATGTAAGTGTATGCAAGTAGGTATATTATATATGTATATGTATAATTATTGCATTCACTAAGCGTTAGCTTACCCTCTCGTTGTTTACCTTTTTTATAGATTTGCTTTGGAGACGGTGGCTCGGGTGAGCGCGGGGATTAGTGGACTTGCTTTGGATTTGGATTAGGATTGGGTAGCGTATCCCCAATCTCCATGCTCGGCTTTTATTTTGTGTTAGAAACTGGGGTCAAAAATTGTACTTCGTACTTAACTCGTAAAACGGGCCGATGTGGGCCCGGTGTCGTAAAACTTGTTTATTATCAAAACGTGTTAGTTTTACTTATTATAATGTGTTGTGAAAACCGTTTGGTCTAATTGTGTCGGGAAGTCGAAGATCTTTTCGCGTGAAACGAACAAGTTGATCAGAACTGTCCAGGCCTCTGTGCGCGCCGCGCACTACACTGAGTATACAAAAAAAATTTTTTACGCGTATTTGGTTGGTTAACGGGTTGGGATGTTACAAGTGGTATCAGAGCATGGTCTAAGGGATTTAGGTGACTTGAGATAGGTGCCTAGACTTAGACTTTTATGTGTGCGAAATTGTTGCGGGACTTGTAGGATTACGGGTCGGAAAGGGAAATTGGTTAGTGACCTAGTTTATAGGTGGACTAACGTTTATATTAATATGCGGATGTTATTAACATACTAATGCGTTGTTTTGTGTTTATGTTTGTGTTTGAGAAAATCATCGAGCAAGATGGTCGTGGTACTAACGAGTGGATGCGACGTGTTCGCGTATTAGTGACTAGCTATCATTAATACGGGTGCAAATCGTGTCTAACAAGTTATGTAAGATGATTATTGAGCAAGATGGGGCGACGTTGCATGTATGGTTCTATACGTTCATGATCTAATCTTTGCATTTCTTAAAATGGTGACAGGAAATGGGATCGAGACGAACGACGTTGAGTTTAATGCTAGAGTTGCGGCAGCCGTTGCGGAGCAAATGGGTAGGATGTATTCCGATTTTCGAAGTAATGGTGAAATGGAGCGTTGTCGTAAGAGCTTCATGAAGACTAAACCTCCGATATATGACGGGAAACCGGATTCTTTGATAAGCACAACATGGATCTCGGATGCCGAAGGGTGTTTTCGTTCTATTGATTGCCCTCCCGAGAAGAGGACGACACTCGCTACTAGCTTGTTGCGGGGTAGGGCAAGGGAGTGGTTGGATGGTAAGATTGATATTATTGGCGGTGAAGCATTTAAGGGGTTATCGTGGGATGATTTTAAGAAGGAATTCTTCGAGGAGTTCCGGACTCGAGCGGATTTGTTGGACTTGCGTAATGAGTTACGAAATATGCAACATGGTTCTATGGATTTGAATACTCTCAAGACGACCTTTATGGCAAAGGCTCGTGTTTGCCCGGAGTATATTGGGAATGATCGTATGTTGATGGAAGTTTTCTGTCGAGCTTTGAATAATGACTTGCGGAACAAACTTAGCATTGGTCAAGTGAACTCGTTCGCGGAGTTATTCACCGAGGCTAGGGGCTTTAAATCGCATTCGCGATCAATAATTGGTGAACCTTCGAGTAAGAGAAGGGTTGATTCGTATGGTGCTCCAAGTAAGAAGGCTAAGGGTGCAAGTGTGAGCATGGGAAATGTAGAGAAAGGAATTACGAGTTTTCGTGCGCCTAGATGTTTCAATTGTGGTGTTAGGGGCCACAAGCTATGGGAGTGCATGATACCGAGAAGTGATGACGGAATGTGCTACTATTGTCATAAAGAGGGACATCGCAAGCCGGATTGTCTCGAGTTGGCGGCGGTAAATGCCGTAAGGGGACGTTAAGGCACTTTTCGTTTCTAATAAATATGTCCTTTGAATATTTATTGTGTGCCGATGTGTACGGTTTTGTTGAGTGCGTTGTGTTGTGCGTTTTATTGTTATGGGTGAAGTTCCTAATGGAAGTACCCTATAGTGACGTTTGGTTGTCTGGCGAAGGGCGTAAGACTTGGTGCAACCAAGCATTCCTTAATGTTTCGGAAAGCATTTCTACCAAGCCATGGAAATTAGCTTTGGTGTTCGAATGTTAGAGCGTGCTCGCTTTCGTGTTGAAGTTGATGAACCATGAGGTTCGTCGGGTGGACGGAACCATTGAGATCAAGTGTTTGGCCTAGATGAATGTTAGTAATGGAGTCTACGGGACGCAACGTTAGGTGCCTCTTTCATACCTACTAGCGTGGTGATCGACTCCGATGGTGTTACGGTTACATTGTACTTAGGGTACCGGGGAGAAACCCTTAAGTACATGAGTCACTTGGTGGAAATTTGACAAGCTAGAGCAACCGGAGCATTGCAAGGTTTAAGTTGCGAAATTTGTGGTAAACTCTTCGTTTGAAGTGTTTAAGAATAGGTTAAAAACCTTCGTATGCTCAAAGTTGGAGCAAGGTTTGATGACGTGCGTATTAGGAACTATGCAAGACGGGTGTACCTCGTCTCTCTTTTAGGGGTTATGATCATGCAAATGGCGCATTAGTTGTTGGATTAGTGGTCACTCCTTCCGTGAGAGTGAGCATGTGTTTATCGTCGGGATTTATTGTTGAAAACGAATCCATGAGAATTCGAGGACTATGACCAATGAGGATATTGGTTGTGTATGTTGATAAGTGGTCATTCCACGGGATGCTATTGTTCGGTGATGTGGTTACAGATCGGAGTTCTAAGTGGGGGAGTTTGTACTCTCGCATGAAGGTGTTCTATTGTAGTGATATTTGGACGATGCTCGTAGGGATTCCAAGCTAGTGTTGAGACCTACATTGGTCGATTGTGGTAAAAGTACGATTTGGAATAAATTGTACTTATGGTTTTTGGATTTAAATTATCACCGAGGTGGTGATGTGGTAAATCTCATTGGGAGATAATTTACGCGTTCGACGAGCAAGGTAAGATCCCTCGGTTAAGGGATGTGCGTGCCAGATTCTCTTCTAGGGAATTATTGTTGTGCCTATGCGCAATATGGGTGGTTCTTGGCTCGATTGTGTTAGCCGTTTGGTTACCTTTGGAAATAGCATAATGGGACTTTGAGAAAGGGTATGATGCCTCATTATCGTATACTTTGGGTGGTAGTTACACGATAGCCATTATTGTGTACTACGAGGTGCTTACGTGTATGTGTTTATTTGGGGTTATCTCTAGGTTGACCGCGTTTGACTAGCGATAGGTGATGAGTGATATCCGGAAGGATTAGCTCTTAGTTAACCACTCTTGGTTGTGATTGATGGTGAGCGGTTTTCGGAAAGAACCGTTACTTGTAGGTTTATGATGTTAATTGACCGTATGAATTGTGCACATAGCCATTTTGTGCACATGGTGGTGAATAATAGCCGATTTTTACTCACACGTTGGTAATAGTGTTGCATAGCCATTTTGGAACACCTCGGGGGTTAGTGTTATATTTCGTTGTACACTAACGGTTGTGGGGAACACCGATGGGAAATCCGAAGTACCATTCCCTTGTATTATTGGTTAATCGTGGTATAACCATATCGGAATGGGAGTACCATTCATGTGTTGTCCACATTCCATATTTATACACATAGCCGTGTTTGTGCGTATGATTGTGAGTAATAGCCGTGTTTTACTCACACGATTTGAACATGTGATGCCTTAGTCGATTTGGACGTTAGCGGTTTTGGTCGCTTGCTTACGATGTACGATAGTTGCATACTAGCCGTGTTTGCACACTACGGGGGATGCTAGGGGTAAGTGTTATCCGTAAGGATTCGTTTTTGCTTGGTGTTCATCGTTTGGGTCGTTAATCTTAGGTTGAGACTTGGTTGTTCTTAGCATTGTACTTGGTGAGAGTACGTCCAGGGATTGATATCTCGGTACGAGATCGGTTGAGTTTTCCCGATTGGAGGGATTTAACAAATTCTTGTGCTTGGATTTGTGAATTTTAATAGATCGTGGGTGACGATTTGGTTATTAATGGTGACTCTTAGAGAAGGATTGCCTAGAGAAGTTGGAAGAGTACGTGGCGGTCTCGCGTATTCCAAGTGATCGTTATGGATTTCGGATGTTGTATGTATTGCACGTTTCGTGTAAGACCCGAGTATTTGTAGTGTATATAAGTGTAATGTTCGATACTTGAAATGGGGTTTTGGTTATATATTTAAAAGCAAGAAAGAAGCTGAACTGGAGGTGTCGCGCGCAGCGCGGCCTGGTGGCACGCCGCGCCATCTGTCTGCGACAGATTCTCCTCTTGTTTTAAAATAGATATTTTGAGGGCATTTTGATCAAAACACGTTGGAGCCCGAATTTACTACCTTGGATCAGTTTTGGAGCTTCATTCACTCCATTCCCAACAACCTTATCTTCTCCAATTAAACTCTAGAGAGTGAGTGCAATCCTTGAGAGAGAAAGCTCCATTAAAGGGTGAAAGAGGTTGAATCGGGTCTTGGTGCAAGTTTTAAAGTCGTTCATCTAGTCGATAGCTACGTGGTGATTGTGTTGGTAAGTTATAAAACCCAATTTCTTACTTTAATTGCTTTAAGGGTTAGGTTTTGGGCTAGTGATGAACCAAAGACCCATTTTGTTAGTATTTTGGGGATTTTAGGTGATTATGGGTTATGAAGACTCATTGATGACTAACTTAGGGTTTGAATGTGTTAATTGGACTTTTGAGTCTTAAATTTGGTTAGTTGGTGCCTAGAACACTTTTATAATATGTAAATGGGTGTTAATGGGTATGGATGACCCAAATGGGTGTGTTGACTTTGAAATGGGTCAAATGAGTCTTTAATGACCTAAGTGGCCTAGCAAGTATTAAAACGAGTTAGCCTTGTGACCTAAGTGTGTTTTAAACCCATCTTGAGGAATGATTAGGGTTTTAGTGTGTGTTGACCCAATTTAGGGTTAAGGGTGCAAATGGGTTGAAATTCCACCTTGGGTCAAAATGGCTTGGAATGGTGAAAGGGTTTGGTTAACCGACTTGAGTTTGCGATTGATGATGTGTATAATATGATAGGTACGTTACTTTGAGGTCTTGCAAGCTCGGGTATCTTTTCACAAGACTTTGAGGTGAGTGGAATAATTATATGCGTATGTATATAATGTATCTATTTGTTGTAGCGTGAAATGTGTAGTGTCGAGGTGCAAAGACACCATGTTTCACATGAAGAGTGTAGCATCGAGGTGTTAAGATGCCACTCGGGTGTAGCATCGAGGTGTTAAGATGCCACCTAGGAGTGTAGTGTCGAGGTATTAAGACACCACTCCGTAACTTAATGAGTGATGCATCGAGGTGTTAAGATGCCACTCGGGGTGATGTGCCGAGGTGTTAAGGTGCCACCCTAGGGGTTAGTGGTGTGAGGTGTTAAGTGCCCTAACAGATGTTGTGAACACCGATGGCGTTTTCGCGAGCGTCGTTCCCTTGTACTATTGGTTAACCATGGTTATTTGTGTTGTAAGCATATTATATTATTCGAGTTATATTCATATGCGGTTATTATGCTAGCTTGTGGTATTGGAGATTTATAGCTTGTTATTGTGACGATAAGCTAAATGTGTATGCTAGCGTGTTTGCAGTTTGGTGTGTAAGTGTATGCAAGTAGGTATAATTATATATGTATTCGTGTAATTATTGCATTCACTAAGCTTTGCTTACCCTCTCGTTGTTTACCATTTTATAGGTTAGGTTTTGGACAAGGGTAAGGGCATCGTTTTGGACTAGAGATCCCGCTTGATGCTAGGGGACGCTTTTGGCTTTAGTAGCTCTTGGAGTTTGACCGATAGTTGGGTAGTTTAATCCCAAACGCCATGCTCATCGTGTAGTTTGGAACTTAAACTTTTTGGTGGTCGAAACTCTTAACTTGTACTAAACTTGTAATTTGGTTTGTGTGGGCCCCGCTTGTAAAACATTGATTTTATGTTTTTAACATGATAGTTTTACATATTTGGACGTATGGTAAAAAGCGTTTCGTCTAAAAGTGTCGGGAACTAGTCAATCTTTTTCGCATTTAAACACTTTCCGGACAGTCCACTTTGGCGCGCCGCGCCCCTACCTGGCGCGCCGCGCGGGTATGCTGCACAGATTTTTTTTATTTTGTATTTTCGCGTGGTTTGGTCGAGGGTTGGTTTGGGTTGTTACAAGTGGTATCAGAGCATGGTCTAAGGGATTTAGGTGACTTGAGATAGGCGCCTAGACTTAGACTTTTTGTGTGTGCGCTATGCGGGACTTGTAGGACCTTGGGTCGGATCGGGATTAGTTTGTGCATAGGTTTATGTAAACTAATCATGCGCTATTTGTTATGTATGTTTAGCAAGCATCGAGCGAAATGGACGTTGTACTAGCAAGTTAATGCGACGTGCTCGCGTAACAATGATTAGCTACCATTGTTACGGGCGCAAATCGTGTCAAACAAGTAATGTACGACGATTGTTGAGCGAGATGGAGTAGTGTGGCGTATGTGTATGTATATATATATATAATTTGTCCTTCCGTTTGGTGGTTTAACCTAATTCGTTTTATAGAATGAAGACGAGAAACGGTCCCGAACATGATAACGGAAGTACAACCGGGGACGCCGAGTTCTCAACCAAGGTCGAGGCCGTCTTTAAGAAGTTAAAAATGGATTTTCTTGCGGACGTTCGAAAGGTCTTTCAAGATTCGGTTGATGAGCAAATAACCGATCTAATTAATGAACGAATGAAGGCCACTATCGAAGAGGCCCTTGACGCTAGGAATATCTACCCTCGCGGTGAAGGAGGTGAAGGAAGGCGGGACTTCCACTACAAGAACTTCAAGGATGCTCAACCTCCAATGTTTAATGGGGTGCGGGATCCTTTAAAAAGTACATGTTGGATCTCCTATATTGAGGGAGCTTTCCGTACCGCAGAATGTCCTCCCAAAAAGAATACGAGGTATGGTTCTAGCATGTTACGCGAAGAAGCTAAGTTGTGGTGGGACGATAAAATCAACTTGTATGGTGAAGAACAATGTATGGGCTTGACATGGGAAGAGTTCAAGAAAGAATTTTTCAAAGAATACCGAACTTCTTCCGACCTCGATAGAATTCGGGACGATTTGCACCATTTGCAACAAGGTTCCATGGATTTGGTTACCCTCAAGTCTACATTTTTGACAAAGACTCGTTTTTGCCCGAAATATGTTGGTGATGATCATAAGCTCATGAAGGATTTCTACCGTACTTTGAATGATGGGTACAAGGGGAAGATTAGTCGGGGTATGGCTAAGTCTTTTGATGAATTGTTCGAGTTGGCTCGGGGTTTTGAGTCGGAGGTTCCAAGAAAGAGTGATATCATGTTTTCCAAAAGAAAGTTTGAAGGTTCTAGTTACTCTAACGCCTCAAGCAAGAAGAGCAAGAGCAAGAGCAAGAGGGGGGCCGAAAGTGTCAACAGTGCGAAGAAGGGCACTACCGACGGGTTTTCTTATGCGTGCTACAATTGTGGGCAACCGGGTCATATGGCTCGTGAGTGTCCGAAACCATCTTCCGGAAACAAAGTCACTTGTTTTAATTGCGGCAAAGAGGGGCATAAGAAGCCGGAGTGTCCCGATTTGCGAAATGATAATGTGAAGCGGTTAGAGAAGGCGGCGGGTACGGCTAGGGGTCGCAACTACTTGATGACTAATGATGAAGCCAAACAATCGAACGAAGTTGTCTCAGGTACTTTCATGGTTAATTCTAATCCGGCGAGGATTCTTTTTGATAGCGGTGCAAATTTGTTGTTCGTGTCTCCTAGATTTGTGCCTAAACTTTATAGACCGTTAGCTAAGTTAAGTCGTCCGGTAGAAGTTGAAATAGCGAACGGCAAGACGGTGCTAGTGGTTGACGTGTGTGAAAATTGTGATGTTGTTTTTGGTGCTGAAACCTTTAAAATTGATCTTATTCCCATGATCATGGGCGACTTTGATATTGTCGTTGGTATGGATTGGCTCGATCGTTATAGAGCCGATATTGCATGCCATGATAAGTTTATTCGTGTGAAGACCCCAAGTGGGGGAGAGTTGGTTATTCATGGTGATAGGCGGAGGAAACCGGTGCCGATATGCACTTTTGCACGGGCACGTCGTCATGTTGTTACCGGTGGCATGGCTTTCCTTGCTCATGTTATTGATACTCGTAATGAGCCACCACCTATTCGTGAAATTCCGGTGGTTAATGAGTTTGAAGATGTTTTTCCGGATGAGTTACCGGGTATTCCGGCGAAAAGACAAGTTGAATTTCGCATCGAGTTGGTTCCGGGGGCTACCCCCATTGCTAAAACTCCTTATCATTTAGCGCCAACGGAGATGCAAGAGTTGTTAAATCAAATTCAAGAATTGCTCGAGAAGAGTTTTATTCGACCGAGTGCTTCACCGTGGGGCGCTCCAGTGTTATTTGTGAAGAAGAAAGATGGTAGTATGCGTATGTGCATTGATTACCGTGAGTTGAATAAAGTGACGATCAAGAATTGTTATCCATTACCTAGGATTGATGATTTATTTGATCAACTTCAAGGTGCAACGTATTTCTCTAAGATCGACCTACGGTCCGGCTATCACCAAATGCGGGTCCGTGAGGAAGACATTGAGAAAACGGCTTTTAGAACGCGGTATGGGCATTTTAAGTTTGTGGTGATGCCTTTTGGTCTTACGAATGCACCGGCGGCATTCATGGATCTTATGAACCGAGTGTGCCAACCAATGTTGGACAAGTCGGTAATAGTGTTCATCGACGACATACTAGTCTTTTCGAAAAGTATGAACGAACATGAACGTCATTTGCGTGAAGTATTGAAGACCTTATGAAAGGAGAAGTTGTATGCTAAGTTCTCCAAATGTGAATTTTGGCTAAGGGAAGTCCAATTCCTTGGTCATATTGTGAACAAAGACGGTATTCAAGTAGATCCGGGGAAGATAGAGACGGTGAAGAGTTGGGGACGACTGACTACGCCTACGGAAATCCGAAGTTTCCTCGGATTGGTCGGTTATTATCGTCGATTTATCCAAGACTTTTCTAAGATTGCTTCTCCATTAACGAAGTTGACGAGAAAGAATGCTAAGTTTAATTGGGAGAGCGAGCAAGAAATTGCTTTTCAATTGTTAAAAGAGAAGTTGTGTCAAGCCCCGGTGTTAGTATTACCGGAAGGTGTGGAAGATATGACGGTTTATTGTGATGCATCGCTAAATGGGCTCGGGTGTGTTCTGATGCAAAGAGGTAAAGTCATCGCTTATGCCTCTCGACAATTAAAGGAACACGAAACGAGATATCCGACTCATGATCTTGAGTTGGCGGCGGTTGTGCATGTGTTGAAAATTTGGAGCCATTACTTGTATGGTGTCAAGTGTACGATTTATTCGGATCATAAGAGTTTGAAACATCTCTTTAATCAACGAGATTTGAATTATCGCCAACGTAGGTGGATGGATGTGGTGAAAGACTACGATTGTGAAATACTTTATCATCCGGGTAAGGAGAATGTTGTCTCGGATGCGTTGAGTCGAAAGATTCAACATCCGGCGATAAAAGTGGGGTCGTTACGTTTGATTATTTTCAACGATTTTCTTGAGAAGCTTGGCGAGATTCAAATAGAGGCTTACGTTCACAAGAAGCATGTGGAACAAATCGTGGGCCAATCGGAGTTCATTACTATGGGCCCGCGTGGTTTGTTGTCTTTTCAAGGAAGGGTGTGGGTGCCTAAGGTGGGTGATTACCGACGGGTGCTACTTGATGAAGCACATAAGTCAAAATATTCCATTCATCCGGGCGCGACAAAAATGTATCATGACTTGAAGAAAGATTATTGGTGGCCGGGCATGAAATGTGATGTTGTGAAGTATGTCGAGCAATGCGTCACGTGTTTACAAGTAAAAGCCGAACACCAAAATCCGTATGGTAAGTTGCAACCGTTAGAAATCCCGAAATGGAAATGGGAACACATTACCATGGATTTCATTACAAAGTTACCTAAAACGGCGAGAACCCAATTCGATTCGGTTTGGGTTATAGTTGACCGATTGACAAAAAGCGCTTTGTTTCTTCCCATAAAAGAAGAGATATCGTCGGAGGCCTTGGCTAAGTTGTTTATCAAGGAAGTGGTCTCGCGACATGGGGTTCCTATATCTATTATTTCGGATCGAGATACCCGTTTTACATCTCGGTTTTGGGAAAAGTTTCATGAAGATATGGGTACGCAATTGAAGTTGAGTACGGCGTATCATCCTCAAACGGACGGTCAAACCGAACGTACGAATCAAACTTTGGAAGATATGTTACGGGCGTGTATTATCGATTTTGGTGGTAGTTGGGATGAGCACTTGCCTTTGGTGGAATTCTCGTACAATAATAGTTATCATACTAGTATCGGGATGCCACCTTATGAAATGCTTTATGGGCGTAGGTGTCGAACTCCCGTTTGTTGGGGAGAAGTGGGTCAAAGAGAGATCGGGAGTACCGATTTGGTTTTAGAGACTAATAGCAAGATCGATTTGATTCGGGAACATTTGAAGAAGGCTTAAGATAGGCAAAAGTCTTATGCCGATAGACGTAGGCGATTGATTGAGTTCCAAGAAGGCAATATGGTGATGCTTAAGGTTTCGCCATGGAAGGGTATTATTCGATTTCGAAAACGGGGAAAGTTAGCTCCTCGGATTATTGGGCCGTTCAAGGTTTTAGCTCGTGTTGGTGAAGTTGCATATCGATTGGAATTACCCGAAGAGCTTGTGGGGATCCATAATACATTTCATGTTTCCCACCTCCGTAAGTGTCTTGCGGATGATTCCTCATGGATGCCTTTAGACGAGATTGAGCTAAACAACAAGTTAGAATATGTCGAGGAACCGATTGCTATCCTTGACGAGAAGGTGAAAATGTTGAGGAATAAAGAGGTGAGAACTTTCAAGGTTCAATGGCAGCGAAGTAAAGGTTTCGAGTTCACTTGGGAGCCCGAAGAGTTCGTGTTAGTTTATCTTGCCTCGTGTCATGTGGCTTGGATTGCGAGGACGCAATCTGAATAAGTGGGGGAGAGTTGTAAGACCCGAGTATTTGTAGTGTATATAAGTGTAATGTTCGATACTTGAAACGGGGTTTTGGTTATATATTTAAAAGCAAGAAAGAAGCTGAACTGAAGGTGTCGCGCGCCGCTCGGCCTGGTGGCGCGCCGCGCCATCTGTCTGCGACAGATTCTCCTCTTCTTTTAAAATAGATATTTTGAGGGCATTTTGGTCAAAACACATTGGAGCCCGAATTTAATACCTTGGATCAGTTTTGGAGCTTCATTCACTCCATTCTCAACAACCTTATCTTCTGCAATTAAACTCTAGAGAGAGAGAGTGCAATCCTTGAGAGAGAAAGCTCCATTAAAGGGTGAAAGAGGTTGAATCGGGTCTTGGTGCAAGTTTTAAAGTCGTTTAACTAGTCGATAGCTACGTGGTGATTGTGTTGGTAAGTTATAAAACCCAATTTCTTACTTTAATTGCTTTAAGGGTTAGGTTTTGAGCTAGTGATGAACCAAAGACCCATTTTGTTAGTATTTTGGGGATTTTGGGTGATTATGGGTTATGAAGACTCATTGATGACTAACCTAGGGTTTGAATGTGTTAATTGGACTTTTGAGTCTTAAATTTGGTTAGTTGGTGGCTAGAACACTTTTATAATATGTAAATGGGTGTTATTGGGTATGGATGACCCAAATGGGTGTGTTGACTTTGAAATGGGTCAAATGAGTCTTTAATGACCTAAGTGGCCTAGCAAGTATGAAAACGAGTTAGCCTTGTGACCTAAGTGTGTTTTAAACCCATCTTGACGAATGATTAGGGTTTTAGTGTGTGTTGACCCAATTTAGGGTTAAGGGTGCAAATGGGTTGAAATTTCACCTTGGGTCAAAATGGCTTAGAATGGTGAAAGGGTTTGGTTAACCGACTTGAGTTTGCGATTGATGATGTGTATAATATGATAGGTACGTTACTTTGAGGTCTTGCAAGCTCGGGTATCTTTTCACAAGACTTTGAAGTGAGTGGAATAATTATATGCGTATGTATATAATGTATCTATTTGTTGTAGCTTGAAATGTGTAGTGTCGAGGTGCTAAGACACCATGTTTCACGTGAAGAGTGTAGCATCGAGGTGTTAAGATGCCACTCGGGTGTAGCATCGAGGTGTTAAGATGCCACCTAGGAGTGTAGTGTCGAAGTGTTAAGACACCACTCCGTAAATTAATGAGTGATGCATCGAGGTGTTAAGATGCCACTCGGGGTGATATGTCGAGGTGTTAGGGTGCCACCCTAGGGGTTAGTGGTGCGAGGTGTTAAGTGCCCTAACGGATGTTGTGAACACCGATGACGTTTTCGCGAGCGTCGTTCCCTTGTACTATTGGTTAACCATGGTTATTTGTGTTGTAAGCATATTATATTATTCGAGTTATATTCATATGCGGTTATTATGCTAGCTTGTGGTATTGGAGATTTATAGCTTGTTATTGTGACGATAAGCTAAATGTGTATGCTAGCGTGTTTGCGGTTTGGTGTGTAAGTGTATGCAAGTAGGTATAATTATATATGTATTCGTGTAATTATTGCATTCACTAAGCTTTGCTTACCCTCTCGTTGTTTACCATTTTATAGGTTCGATTTTGGACAAGGGTAAGGGCATCGTTTTGGACTAGAGATCCCGCTTGATGCTAGGGGACGCTTTTGGCTTTAGTAGCTCTTGGAGTTTGACCGATAGTTGGGTAGTTTAATCCCAAACGCCATGCTCATCGTGTAGTTTGGAACTTAAACTTTTTGGTGGTCGAAACTCTTAACTTGTACTAAACTTGTAATTTGGGTCGTGTGGGCCCCGCTTGTAAAACATTGATTTTATGTTTTTAACATGATAGTTTTACATATTTGGACGTATGGTAAAAAGCGTTTCGTCTAAAAGTGTCGGGAACTAGTCAATCTTTTTCGCATTTAAACACTTTCCGGACAGTCCACTTTGGCGCGGCGCGCCCCTACCTGGCGCGCCGCGCGGGTATGCTGCACAGATTTTTTTTTTATTTTGTATTTTCGCGTGGTTTGGTCGAGGGTTGGTTTGGGTTGTTACATTTCGGAACGCATACAAGTGTGTTTTTAGTTATTGGAATAATCTTCGGATTAATGCGTAATGTGGTGGAGATCGAATTTGTAACTTATGTTGAGGAACGTGGAGTGTAGATCCGGACGATTAAGTGACGAGGATCACGAGGACGTGATCGATTCTAAGTGGGGGTGTGTTGTAACACCCAAATATTCATGGTACATATCAACTGCTCAGACCACTGTGCGCGCCGCGCACCACTAAGTGAGCGCGCCGCGCACACTGCCAGTTACAGGATTCTGTTTTTCTGCTTTTTGAGTTTAATGATGGGAATTTTGGTCATTTCACTTGGGGTCGGATCTGTGGCCATATCAACTGGTTTGGATCCAATTGTGGATCAATTTCACATCCATTCATCACTCTTATCTCCAAACCCTAGCGAGAGAAGAGTTTAGAGAGATAAAGCTTCATTTGGGGAAGAAGGAGTTGGATTCTCACCAAAGCTCGGGTTTTAAAGTTGTTCATCTCGTTCACGGCTACATTGTGGTAGTTTCGGTAAGTTCAAACTCCGAATTTCATTGGTTGATTTTGGTACTCGAGTTAGAGTTTGAACTTAAAATTGTTAGGAAACCCATTTAAACTCATGAAGTGAGTTTATTGATGCAAGTAATCGGGTTATTGGTTGTTGTTGGTGGATTTTGGGTTGGTGAACAAATTGGCCATGATTAGGACTTGTATTTGGGTTTAATCACTAGGATTTGTGATTATGGAAGTGTTAGAACCCATTTTGTGTATTTGAAAGACTAATTTTGGAAATGAGTCAAAATTGGGGTTTTGGTTGATTTTGAGAATGATAAGTGTTTAACACTTAAGATTGGGTTCAATTGGCATAATAAGACCATTTTCACTTGTGTTAGTGATTATTGGTTATTTTGGGCGCGTTTTGGGTTTGTAAGTGCAATTGGTCGAATTTGCACTAAGGGTCGAATTGAGTTGGTTTGTAAATCCACTCTAAGTGTGTTGTTGTAATTGTGATGATGGAATAGGTACATTTCATAGGCGAGTTGCGGATTATTCGGTAGCATTTCATCAAGGCGACAAGGTGAGTGGAATGATTATACATGTGCGTATATAATGTATCTATTTGTAGGGCGGGGGAGGGGCCGGGTATGCGTTGTCTATACCACCAAAGTTAGTGATATATTTCGTTGTACACTAACGATGGATATTTCATTGTCCAAATTGCCCAAGAGTTAGTGATATATTTTGTTGTACACTAACGATGGACATTTCATTGTCCAAACCGCCAAGAGTTAGTGATATATTCCGTTGTACACTAACGATTGCTTTGAACGGATATTTCGTTGTCCAATCCGACCAAGAGTTAGTGATATATTTCGTTGTACACTAACGATTGCTTTGAACGGATATTTCGTTATCCGAATGGCCTAGGGATTAGTGATATATTTTGTTTTACACTAACGGTTGTTATGAATACCAGTGGGAAATTCGAAGTACCATTCCCTTGTGTAATCGGTTAACCATGATGACGTGTTGTAGTGTAACATTTTATATTATTCGAGTTATATATATGTTGTTGTGGTGCTAGCTTGTGGTCTTGAAGAATTTAGAGTTATACTTGCGAAGGTATGCTATGTAACTTGCTAGCGTGTATGAGGTATTTGTGTAAGTGTATGCAAGTAGGTATATTATATATGTATATGTATAATTATTGCATTCACTAAGCGTTAGCTTACCCTCTCGTTGTTTACCTTTTTTATAGATTTGCTTTGGAGATGGTGGCTCGGGTGAGCGCGGGGATTAGTGGACTTGCTTTGGATTTAGATTAGGATTGGGTAGCGTATCCCCAATCGCCATGCTCGGCTTTTATTTTGTGTTAGAAACTGGGGTCGAAAATTGTACTTCGTACTTAACTCGTAAAACGGGCCGATGTGGGCCCGGTGTCGTAAAACTTGTTTATTATCAAAACGTGTTAGTTTTACTTATTATAATGTGTTGTGAAAACCGTTTGGTCTAATTGTGTCGGGAAGTCGAAGATCTTTTCGCGTGAAACGAACAAATTGATCAGAACTGTCCAGGCCTCTGTGCGCGCCGCGCACAGAGGGTGGTGCGCGCCGCGCACTACACTGAGTATACAAAAAAAAAAATTTTACGCGTATTTGGTTGGTTAACGGGTTGGGATGTTACAATTAATAAAACTAATTATAACTTAAAAATACAAAATAAATAAAACTAAAACTAATTAATATAATAATTAACCCTAATTAGGGTTTAATAATAATAATAATAATTAAATTATACTAACCCTAATCCGTACCAGCAAGGTTTCAGGCGTGTCAGACAGAGCCATGCGGTCGCATGGATTTGAAGCTTCCGGTTCATGCGATCGCATAGGCCTGAATTTTGGATCACAAATTGGGCTGCTACAGTACCAGGCCCGATTCTTTTTACTTATTTATTATTATTTTTTTTCAATTTTATATTTTTGTAAAATATTTATATAAAACTTATAAATAAGAAAAATTTACTTATTAGTTTTTTATAACTTTTCACAATAATTAGAAATATAAACTTATTAAATTTAACTAAACTTAAAAATATAGATATATATTTTTCTTTTTCTTTTATATTTTTGATTGTATTATATAAAACATATTTTTATAAAAAATGAATTAAAGCTTAATAAAAATCTTTTTTTATAGCGTTTCGCTTTGGCGTTCCCCGACAGCGGCGTCAAAAATACTTGATGTTAAAGCAGAGGGGTATGAAATAGTTATATATTTACTACGAAATACTATTAAATACGATACAATTTTACACAAGTTATTTATTTATGTATAGAATGGATATACCTAAACCTTGCTACAACACTTATAGGTAGTGTACCTAATCGTATAGTAGTGTAGTTTTTAGTAAGTCCGGTTCGTTCCACAGGGATACAGTAAACAAGTTTAAAGCTATATTTTTAAAACTATATTTGTATATATATATATATATATATATATATATATATATATATATATATATATATATATATATATATATATAAGTAGTATTATTATTATTATAAAAATGGGGTTTTTTTACCGTTTAATGACCGGTTTGTCGATTTTAAAACTTAAGTCACAATTAAAACCTAATGTCAAATATTAAAAATAAATATAACTTAATTTAAAGCATAAAGTAAATAACGATAATTAAAGTGCGATAATTTAAAGTACGATAAATAAAATGACGATAAATAAAATTGTGATAATTAAAAAGTACGATAATTAAAAGTGCAATAAATAAAATGACAGTAAATAAAAGTGCGATGAAATATGAAATAAAGGAATTATGCTTATTTAAACTTCTGTAATCATGATGTTTGACGTGTTGATTTTAATTTATTACAATGGGTTAATTGTCCTTTGTCCTGGATTATTCGATATGTTCATCTGGTTTTTGTCCATAACAGTCCATCAGTCATAAATATAAAGTGCGAGTGTCCTCGTTGATAATGCTAAAAAAGAACATATATTTTATAGCATTATCCCTCAAGAAAGACAAGCTTTTAGTTGCAATTGTTTTATTTACAAGTGATATTCGTTTAAATAATAAAAGGTGAAGACAAAAGACAGATTCGACGAATTGAAGACGCAAACGACCAAAAGGCTCAAAAGTACAAAATACAATCAAAGTGGTTCCAATTATTAATGAGAAACGTCTCAAAATTACAAGAGTACAAGATACGAAATGCAAAGTACAAGATATTAAATTGTATGCAAGGACGTTCGAAAAACCGGAACCGGGACCAGAGTCAACTCTCAACGCTCGACGCAACGGACTAAAAATTACAAGTCAACTATGCACATGAATATAATATAATATAATATATAATTAATTCTTAAAATTAATATATATATTATATTATATATTATAAACGTCGGCAAAGAAAGAAACACACTCTTGTGAGCTGGAAAAAGTGGCCATGCGATCGCATGGCCTGGAAGTACATTTTCCATGCGATCGCATGGCAGTAGGTGACATGCCACATCTATAAATTTCGCAGTTTTTGAGCAAATATATACATATTTTTCTTCCTTCTTACTCACTCGTAATATATATATATATATATATATATATATATATATATATATATATATATATATATATATATATATATATATATATATATATATATATATATATATATATTAATTTTAATTCTAATAATAAGGGTATGTTAGCGAATGTTGTAAGGGTGTAAGTCAAAATTCTGTCCGTGTAACGCTACGCTATTTTTAATTATTGTAAGTTATGTTCAACCTTTTTAATTTAATGTCTCGTAGCTAAATTATTATTATGCTTATTTAATGCCGAAGTAATCGTGATGTTGGGCTAAATATTAAAATTGGGTAATTGGGCTTTGGACCATAATTGGGGTTTGGATAAAAGAACGACACTTGTGGAAATTAGACTATGGGCTATTAATGGGTTTTATATTAACTAAATGATACCTCATTGATTTAATATATAGACTTATAATTTGACGTATTTATATATAACCACATACGCTTGACTGGGTACGGTGGGCGGGATATCTATAAATACCAATAATTGTTCATTTTACCGGACACGGGATTGGATTAGTAGTTAATAGACTCATTGAAACAGGAGTGGTTTACATTCAAGGGTAATTTGTGTAATTGTTAACAAAGTAGTAAAACCTTGGACTACACGCAGTCGATAACCTGGTGTATTCATTAAACAAAGTATTAAGACCTTGTTACAATTCGAATCCCCAATTAGTTGGAATATTTGACTTCGGGAATAAGAATAATTTGACGAAGACTTCCGCATTTTATGATTATGACTGATGGACTATTATGGACAAATCCGTATGGACATATTGAATAATCCAGGACAAAGAACAATTAACCCATGGGAATAAACTAAAAACAACACGTCAAACATCATGATTACGGAAGTTTAAATAAGCATAATTTATATATTTCATATTTAATTGCACTTTTAATTATCGCACTTTTATTTATTGTCATTTTATTTAATTGCATTTTTAATTATCGTACTCTTTAATTATCGCAATTTTATTTTATCGCACTTTTATTTATCGCAATTTCATTATCGTTATTTACTTTACGCTTTAAATTAAGTTATATTTATTTTTAATATTTTACATTAGGTTTTAACTGCGACTAAAGTTTTAAAAATCGACAAACCGGTCATTAAACGGTAAAAACCCCCCTTTATAATAATAATATTACTTATATATATTTTTGTATTTTTACAATTATATAGCGTTAAGCTTGTATAAAGTCTCTCTGTAGAATGAACCATACTTAATAAAAACTACACTACTGTACGATTAGGTACACTGCCTATAAGTGTTGTAGCAAGGTTTAGGTATATCCATTCTATAAATTAATAAATAACTTGTGTAAAATTGTATCATATTTAATAGTTTTTCCTAATAAATATATAACTATTTCCTAGTACGCCTCGCACACATCACTCGTCAAATTATCCTTATACTCGAAGTTAAATATTCCAACTAATTAGGGACTTAAACTATAACAAGGTCTTTATACTTTGTTTAATAATTACACCAGGATATCAACTGCGTGTAACCCAAGGTTTTAATACTTTGTTAACAATTACACCAATTACCCTTGAATGTAATCCACTCCTATTTTAATGAGTCCATTAACTATTAATCTATCTCCATGTCCGGTAAAATGAACGATTATTAGTATTTATAAATATCCCGCCCATCGTGTCCGATCGAGTGTATGTGGTTATTTATAGATACGTTAAATTGTAAATCTCTATATTAAATTAATGAACTATCATTCAGTTACACAAATATAAAGCCCATTAATAGTCCATAGTCCAATTTTCACAAGTGTCGGTCTTTTGTCCAAACCCCAATTATGGTCCAAAGCCCAATAACCCCGTCTTTAATATTTAGCCCAACATCACGATTACTTCAATTTAAATAAGCATAATAATAACTTACCTACGAGACATTAATTTAAAAAGGTTGAACATAACTTACAATGAGTATTAATAGCGTAGCGTTACACGAACAGAATTTCGACTTACAAACTTAAAACATTCGCTCACATAACCTTATTATTATTAATCTTAAATTAAAATTAAAATTATAAAATATATATATATATATATATATATATATATATATATATATATATATATATATATATATATATATATATATATATATCTTTGATAGTAAGAGAGATTGAATATATTGTCATCTTTTCGTCCGAAAAACTGCTGAATTTATAGATGTGGCCAAGCTCCTGGGCTCATGCGATCGCATGAGTTTTCTTCATGCTGGCCATGTGATCGCATGGCCGTCAAATACTGGTCATAATTCATTTTAAACGTGGGATGCTCGAGTTTTAATATATATATATAATTAATTATATATTATATTATATTCTTGTACTCCATTGACTTGTAATTTTAGCTCCGTTGCGTCGTGCGTTGATAGTTGGTTCATGTCCCGGTTCCAGATTTTCGAACGTCCTTGCGTATAATTTAATATCTTGTACTTTGCGTTTCGCATCTTGTACTCTTGTAAATAAAATGGGAGGTGAAAGAGAAGCCCATTTAATTTAGGATATTGGGTTAAGATAAGTGGGTTTTTAACAAATCCTGTTGTGATTTAAGGTGATTAAATGGATGAGTCGATAATGAGTTGATGATAGTAATGGTTACAGTATCATGATGATGATATACGATAATTATGATGATAATCAAAACAATATAGGAGGATGATGAATAAATAAATGGATTCTGTAAAAAGGAAGAAAAAAAAATAAATTGTGGGATAAAACAATTTGGATCCGTATTATACTAGGAAATTAGAAATGAAAGAATGGTTAAGGATGTTATCGAGTTAGCGGGACGTCGCGGGTTCGAACCCTGTCTGGGGCATTTTGTTTTTGGAAAAGCTTATGAGGTAGTTATTGTTATTATTATTATTATTATTATTTTCATTAACATGATTTTTATATATAATTTTATTTACATTAATTTTATTATCATTACTATTATCATTAATATTATTATTATTACATTATTATTATTACTACAAACATAATAACATTAATTACATAAATATTTACATATAACAAATTGATTTAACAAAATAATACTAATTATATAGACAGATATATTTATTATTATAACGATATGTATAAATATTAATATACAAAATAAATATATATATAATCTTGAAATGACAAATATATTACTAAATTAAACAAGTATTATATATAAACTAGTTTGATCATTATTACATGTTAATTATATTTGTTAATATACATACTCAATATAGGTTCGTGAATCCGAGGCCAACCCTACACTTGTTCAATGCCGTCATATGTATTTTTACTACAAAATACAGTATTGTGAGTTTCATTTGCTCCCTTTTTAAATGCTTTCACAATATATATTTTTGGGACTGAGAATACATGCGCTGCTTTTATAAATGTTTTACGAAATAGACACAAGTAATCGAAAACTACATTCTATGGCTGGATTATTAAACCGAATATGCCCCTTTTTAGTATGGTAATCTAAGAATTAGGGAAAAGACACCCTAATTGACGAGAATCCTAAAGATAGATCTATTGGGCCCAATAAGCCCCATCCAAAGTACCGGATGCTTTATACTTCGAATTTATCATGTCCGAAGGGAGTCCCGGAATGATAGGGGATATTCTATATGTATCTTGTTAACATCGGTTACCAGGTATTCACCATATGAATGATTTTTATCTCTATGTGTGGGATGTATATTGAAATATGAAATCTTGTGGTCTATTAAAATTATGAAATAATTATTTATGATAAACTAATGAACTCACCAACCTTTTGGTTGACACTTTAAAGCATGTTTATTCTCAGGTATTAAAGAAATCTTTCGCTGTGCATTAGATCATTTTAAGGATATTACTTGGAGTCATTCATGGCATATTTCGAAAGACGTTGCATTCGAGTCGTTGAGTTCATCAAGATTATTATTAAGTCAATTATAGTTGGATATATTATGAAATGGTATGCATGCCATCAACTTTCGATGTAAAGAAAGTTTGTCTTTTAAAAACGAATGCAATGTTTGTAAAATGTATCTTATAGAGGTCAAGTACCTCGTAATGTAACCAAATGTTATTGTATTCATTCTTATGGATTAGGAGGGGTCTTTACATGTGATATCAGATCGGTGGTCTTAGCGAACCAGGTCTTGCATTAGTGTGTCTAACTAGTAATTGTCAGGATGCATTAATGATTCTGGACTTCGACCGTGTCAGCATGTCAAAATTTTTGCTTATCATTTCTTGTCGGAAATTATCTGCTTATCATTCTTAGTCTAGACACATTTTGCTGTATTGATTGCATGAATAGTGTATAGACAAAAATTCATATCTTAGTGTATCTGTTACTGTAGACTTTTCTTGATAGCTTCCGTAGATTCCTCCGTAACTTATGGAATTTTAGTATTATATATGCATATGTAAATCATGTATTACAGGGTACTAATCTACATCCTATAATCTTTTTCATATCGAAAATCTTTGATCTGATCGTACGAGATGGATCCCTCAAACCTGTTCGAATTCCTCGGATTCCGACAGCTATTCCGATATGGATTTCCACTTGAACTCCGAAAGTAGTGTAATCAGAATGGATCAACCAATCAGCCATCATCAATTCTGGATGAATTGAGGATGGGTTCGTAGTTGACTTAATCAATGGAGACGCGAAGAAGGTGATCCCTTCCATCCCGCACATTCCCCTCTTGGCGAAGAACTTGAAGCAATTACCGGCGAACCTGTTCGAAACACCATTTTCTCTCTCATTTCCAGAGTAGCTCGACACGATTATATTCTATCCACAATTCTAAACCTTATTCATCCGCTCATTTTGACCGACAACCATCCCGGTGTAATAGAAGAAGTCCACGAGCTTCGCGCCCGAGTGGTAGCCTTGGAAAATATTGTGCAAAATGTACCAGCTTCAGCAACATCACTGGCACCAACAGTACCATCAGTAACAGCACCAGTACCATCAACAATCCATGCCTCAACATCTCATTCTGTACCTCGAGTATAATCATCGTTCTACATGACGTTCTACATCATTTATCTTCGTTCGACATGATGGTTATGTAACCTCTAATGTTTTAGAGATTATGTACTCTAGTTTTGATGGTAAACCAAATGAGTTTAATAATATATTAACTCATTAAATCCATGATTACATCTAAAGAAAATATATATATGTATATATATTTTCATAACGATTGTAATTAAAAATTCTTTCGTACAAACTGTTAATGGTGAAAATATTTTAACGGGTAGGTAATACCTGAGGAATATTTAGATTTCACATTAATAAATTACACTGCACATTCTTCGAATCTGATTCGATAGTCATTCACTATCCTACTTACTTCCACAGACATACGTATTCATTCACCACATAATAACCATTTTCATTCAAATTTCATATTTAGATTTTGACCTATCAAAATCCAACAAGTGGCATAATGAAGAAAACATTGGACAAAATAAAATTTGTTAGAAACAAACAAATTAACCATGATAAATTTTGTTAAGAATCCATGCTAACAAAATCCTAGCTAACTGTTCCTAGCTAACTGATTACATTTTATTTATCGCAGTTTATTTAAAGCAATTTAATTATCGCAATTTTATTTATCATCATTTAATTTCTGTTATTTACTTTACGCACTTTATTTAGCGTATTTTAATTTATGTTATTTATTTTACGCACTTTAAATATCGGGACACGTATACAAGGTTTTGACATATCATATTGACGCATCTATATATATTATTTGGAATAACCATAGACACTCTATACGCAGTAATGATAGAGTTAGCTATATAGGCTTGAGGTTGATTCTACAATAATATATATACTTTGAGTTGTGATCGAGTCTGAGACATGTATACGGGTCACGATACGTATTAATTAATTCAAATATTATAAACTATATATATATGAATTATTGAATTAGCAACTGTGGACTGCTAACTGTGGACTACCGATATTGGATAATTAAAATGAATTAATATATTGATTATAACATATGAAACTAAACATTTCTTCAAGTTTGCCACTTGATTTCATCCTAAAACTCAATTGTATCTTGACGATTACAACATGCGTTCAAACCTTTCATGATTCTTGAAAACACCTCAATCGAGAGGATGAACCAACTGCACTTCATCTACAGAAGAAAAGATTGATGCATATAGTTATGCACCTGAAAACACTCGGAACCTGAGTAAACGTTTAACACGTATCTGTGCTAATTCCTTTAGTGTTATTATTACCCAAAATAACTTGGTAATTCCTTTCAAAGTAGCAAATTTTGTCACAGCTCCAGCAAGTTAACTTCGACTTTTCGTTCGAAACAACCTTATTAACACCTTGATATATATGTGTGCTCTTGTATTGTTAACTGGAAACCATTTATATTCCACCATATTAGCATCAGCGTTTAATCATCTAAAAACACAATTCTCTTGAAACCACCTCGGATTGATAACTGATGATTCAGGTATGGTAGCATTAAATGCAGAGGAATCAGAAAAATTGTAGATGGTTTAAATGGCCAAAAGATTGATGATAAAGATGGGAGTGTTAGGAACGCTCGATAGAAAATTTGGTACTGAAAAACAGATTGAGCAGACCATAAAGGAGACCAAGGCCAAATACAAGGACCATACCATATATTCCAAGAATCCAGGTAATTCTGGATCCGATGAAACCTTCAACGAATATCTTGCTCCGTATTCATGTTAAAATCTTGCGGAAAATCTTTCTTCATCAACCATCGAACTTAGAAATTCCAAAATATCATCATAAATATCTTCGATATTTCTGAAGATATTTTCATAAATATTCTCGTCCGAAATTATTTATCTCTTCGTGCTATCTATATTACATCATAAATGAAACTACTTTAGTTTATAAAATTCTTTAAAATTAGAGTTTGAATTATGAATGATTTAAAGTAGTGTTGGAAATTAACGCATGAGTTAGTATAATATAATGACACTTGATCAACGTGATTATATTACAGTAAGTCATGCTGTGTTTCTAATGGGACATAATGATTCACAGATCATAACGTCATCATGTGCCATGTTACATAACTCTTTCATTCTGCTTAACTTCTGAACATATCAAGAAAGTATATTCTTGATAGTTCTATTCTCAGTGATTCTGGTAATTTGACAAATCAAATCGTGCTACTTCGTTCTTTCTTGTTTATAACATTAAGTTCATTCGAAACTCCATACTTACGAATTCTGAACCATTACTCGCTTTACTAGAGGTTGAGAGGATAATAAAAAGGCAAAGAGATCCAAAATATAAGAGAAAATATAAAGCCCAATGACAACACGGAGGTTACAAACCGTGGATATTAATACGAATAGCAATATAAAGACATGGTATAATTAAGAATAGTATCACCCAAGGTAATAGTAGAAGCAAAAAGATTTTTCTGGTAGAAGATTGAAAAGAAGGATGACATAAATGATAATTAGAAAAATGTCAAGGATTATATCGGGATTAAGTATTTTCACAATCTTTTGAATGTATGAACTAAGAAAAAAAGTATATGAATGGTGAGAGTAATGGAACAGAAGAGCTTAATTTATAATGGAAATATCAGACAGAGTAATCGAGGCAGATCACCGTATTTAATTACAGAGATCTTAATTTCTTTACTCGTCGAAGAATCAAATCTTTTAGATTTCGAAGATTTTCTTTAAATCCCTTGAATTCCGGAATTCAACCATGACTAGTCAAAAGTTATGATGAAACATTTCTTTCTCATTTCACTATTTAGCGATAGCATCATTCGTACTAATCGAGTAATCAAATTATTTATTCCATATTACTCATTGATGATAAAACTCTATTTATCAACTCATATTTGTCATGAAAACATTTTTATTGTTAGCCATGACAACCTCGATCAAATTTCGGGACAAAATTTCTTTAACGGGTAGGTACTGTGACGACCCGGAAATTTCCAACCAAATTTAAACTTAATCTTTGTATGATTTTGACACGATAAGCAAAGTCTGTAATGTTGAGTCTCAAAATTTTTGAACTGTTTCATGTATACAATTGACTTTTGACCATTCCCGACGATTCACGAACAATTAATTGTAAATAGATATGTGTGTATATATATAAATAATAATTGAAATATAATTTGAAGTATTATATATTGTTGTTATTAAAATTAATTATGTAAAATAAAATAAAAATAGGATATTATAATTATTATTATTTAAAATATATCTATATATATAAATAAAGTATATTAAAAATAAATATTAAATGATTGTAATACTCGTTTGATGCTCCAATTGATATTAAGCAAGTTAAATTCAAACTTATATAATTTTAAAATAAACGGTAATCCGAAAATGAATTATATGAATCATAGGCCTATTAAAAATATATTTAGAAGCTAAGTAATAAATTTTAAAACTTTTTATATTTTACCCAGAATCGAGCGGGACAGTTGATGTAATTTTTATTTAATAATTTAATGATCGAATTTTATACTATAATGACCGGAATAAATAAAGATGTTTGATAGAAAAATTTAGGATTTTTTTGAGTACTTTTATCCATTATCAACAGAGCACGAATTTCAGTCCGTGAATAAAATAGTAAATGACGGCTAACTTAATCGCACGTTTTAATTTTTAAATTATATTATAATTATTATATTATTATTATTATTATTATTAATTTAAAGTGTCCGTTTTTGTTTCCTACTATCAATTATCTGTATAGAAATCCAAATGTATCACTGTATTACTATTTGGTTACTGTGCTTTTCACTTCATTTCAACTTACAGTATTACACTTATAATTTTATATATATTATCTATATATATAGACATATGAATGGATGTAGGATATTTTTCATTCATTCACCGAGAACACACACCATCTCACCACTTCACCTTCACCACCGCCACCCTCCTTCACCCACGACCACCACTACAACCAACCATGTCCACCACCCTAGCCACCATTGTACCACCTTTCTTATTTATTCATTTATTTTGTCTCACGTTGCAAACCACCATCCTTCTCTTTATCACCATTCGGTAACCCTCTTAAACCATCACCATACACCACCATACATTAATCTATCAACCTCCTTACCCCCATCAACAAGTCCAACTAATAACCACTGTTTCGCTATCCAAGACACCACCTGCGTATTAAATTTTTCTGTTTTGAAACTAGAGTCAAACCACTAAATCATACGACTTATTTGTTTGTTTCCGTTATTCTGTATTCGATAACCACCCAGGTAAACTATTTCGTTTAGACTATTAAAACTCATGCTCAAATACTGCTATTGTTTTTTTTTTCTATTCCTCCAACTAAACCCACCCATATCAACACTTGTTGGCTACCATTACTTCTGTTTCTATTTCGATTCATCACCCAACGAACTCAACACCACAACACCATCAATTTCTTGTTCGATTACTATGACCACTACCATTCATAAACCTGCAAACTATCTTCCGTTACTGTTGCAGGCTATAAATTTGCTACCCATGTTCCTTCTACTCCATCAAACACCCCATCGATTAAACCCAAAGATCCACCATCATTGCCATATATAAACGGTGAACCATAGTATAATTTTTCATGTTTCTCTCAAACTCGACACCACCACAAACTAAAAACCATTAACTAAACCACTGTTGAACCTGGACTGCTGCGTTTTTTTTCTTTCATTTCTTTCTGTTTCACACGAACCAAACCAAGAACCATGAAATCCAATTTTTGTAGATGCTGCTGCAGTACCTTTTGTTTTGTTTCTGTGCGTGTCAAACCAAAACACTTTATCATGAACCTGCAATAGTGTGATTTCTACTTCATATTTATCATCATCATGATTTATTACTGCTGCTGTGATTCTTCCTTCAAACAAACCAAACACAGCTCACTATATTTCATTCTTCTTTTTCTGTTTTGGATTCGAGAACACTCTTTGCTGCAGTTTAGATGACAGTAACAATGAATGATGATGAAAAAGAATAAATTACAAATTATGTCGTGTTCTAACAGCTACTATGTATTACTTTTTTTTTTGCCCGACATTTATCAAGTAGGATTACCCCACTTACCATTTATTTTTCGCTAGTGGGTAACAGTGGAAAGTGTTAAAGTTAAACTCATGAATGGGATGTTGTTTAGTTTACGCATATCAAACACTTTTGTTTAGTGGGCTTATTAACCGATTTTCAAAGACCAAATACACTAAACATGTCCGATTATTTAGATTGTGTTAATGGGCTGTGACATTTGAATTCATTATAAAAAAAACATGACGTTGGGCTTCGAATTACTTGTTATTATTATTATGAGATTTGGACCATGATATTTGTTCAATAACTTGGACGTTGTCTCTTTTAAGATTATTAATACCCTGATGTATCATAATGACAACAATGATGATGAGATAATCATAAATGATATATGGGGATGGTGATAAAGGTGAATGATAATTGAATCGATAATTTCTCGTACCTATTGCCTGAACCCTGCTGCTATAAGTTATGATTTTATCTCGATCAGACCTACCTGCAGCTGCTATCTGTCCCTGATTATATTACACGGTTGTTAAAGGGAGCTAGGGTGGTGATGGGCCTCAACACTAAATAAAATGGGAGGTGAAGGAGAAGCCCATTTAATTTAGGATATTAGGTTAAGATAAGTGGGTTTTTAACAAATCCTGTTGTGATTTAAGGTGATTAAATGGATGAGTCGATAATGAGTTGATGATAGTAATGGTTACAGTATCATGATGATGATATACGATAATTATGATGATAATCAAAACAATATAGGAGGATGATGAATAAATAAATGGATTCTGTAAAAAGAAAAAAAAACTAAATTGTGGGATAAAACAATTTGGATACGTATTATACTAGGAAATTAGAAATGGAAGAATGGTTAAGGATGTTATCGAGTTAGCGGGACGTCGTGGGTGCGAACCCTGTCTGGGGCATTTTGTTTTTGGAAAAGCTTATGAGGTAGTTATTATTATCATTATTATTATTATTTTCATTAACATGATTTTTATATATAATTTTATTTAGATTAATTTTATTATCATTACTATTATCATTATTATTATTATTATTACATTATTATTATTACTACAAACATAATAACATTAATTACATAAATATTTACATATAACAAATTGACTTAACAAAGTAATACTAATTATATAGATAGATATATGTATTAGTATAACGATATGTATAAATATTAATTATACAAATATATATATATATATATATATATATATATATATATATATATATATATATATATATATATATATATATATATATAATCTTGAAATAACAAATATATTATTAATTAAATAAGTATTATATATAAACTAGTTTGATCATTATTACATGTTAATTATATGTGTTAATATACATACTCGGTATAGGTTCGTGAATCCGAGGCCAACCCTACACTTGTTCAATGCCGTCATATGTATTTTTACTATAAAATACAGTATTGTGAGTTTCATTTGCTCCCTTTATAAATGCTTTTGCAATATATATTTTTGGGACTGAGAATACATACGCTGCTTTTATAAATGTTTTACGAAATAGACACAAGTAATCGAAAACTACATTCTATGGCTGGATTATTAAACCGAATATGCCTCTTTTTAGTCTGGTAATCTAAGAATTAGGGAACAGACACCCTAATTGACGCGAATCCTAAAGATAGATCTATCGGGCCCAACAAGCCCCATTCAAAGTACCGGATACTTTAGTACTTCGAATTTGTCATGTCCGAAGGGAGTCCCGGAATGATAGGGGATATTCTATATGCATCTTGTTAAGGTCGGTTACCAGGTGTTCACCATATGAATGATTTTTATCTCTATGTATGTGATGTATATTGAAATATGAAATCTTGTGGTCTATTAAAATTATGAAATGATTATTTATGATAAACTAATGAACTCACCAACCTTTTGGTTGACACTTTAAAGCATGTTTATTCTCAGGTATTAAAGAAATCTTCCGCTGTGCATTAGCTCATTTTAAGGAGATTACTTGGAATCATTCATGGCATATTATGATGACCCGTCCTAATCCACCTGGGCGAAGTCTTCAACAACTGGTTCCATTGCGAGGTACAGACCTCTATATGTCTTGAGCGACTCCATGTAATATCTTTAAAATGAGCAAATGCACAGCGGAAGACTTAATTCGTACCTGAGAATAAACATGCTTAAAAGTGTCAACCAAAAGGTTGGTGAGTTCATAGTTTTATCATATCAATCATTTCAATATATTAATAGACCACAAGATTTCCATTTATAAATATATGTACACTCGCAAGTGTATAAAACCGTTCTGCTTAGGTTGAGGCCTCAGTAACCAACCTTAACAATAATATAATAAGTCATCTTTGCAAAGATGGATATGTACACTCAGAAGTGTATAAATAATCCTCGAAGTACTAAACATCCGCCCACTAGCTCTTATGTCTAGTGCAGCCTACAGGATGGGGGTGTTAAGCCCGATAGATCTATCTTTAGGATTCGCACTTATATGCTCTTATAACATATAACTAAATTACCTAGCACATCAATCTCAGAATATCATTTTTAATCACTTGTCTCTATTTCGTAAATCATTTATAAAAGCAGCGCATGTATTCTCAGCCCAAAAATATATATTGCAAAAGTAATTAAAAAGGGAGCAAATGAAATTCACCTAATGTATTTTATAGTAAAATACATTTAACTATATTGAACAATGCAGGGTTGGCCTTTGATTCACGAACCTATATCATTCATATATATATATATATATATATATATATATATATATATATATATATATATATATATATATATATATATATATATATATATATATATATATATATATATATATATATATATATATATATATATATATATATATATATATATATTAAAACATATAACAAGTTCATATATTAATAATATTAATATACTTGCTATATTTAATGATTCATATTTCATATCTTAAATACATTTATTTTATATATCTTGAATAATTAATTAATACTTATTAAAAATATAATTAGGTTATCTGTTTTAAATATGTTGTATATATCTAATAGTTATTTTAATAATAATAATGATATTATCAATACTTATACTTATTTTAATAACAATAAAAATCATAATCAAAATAACAATAATAATTGATCATAAATTCTTTATTTTAGTTATAATAATAATAGTAATAATTATATTATTAATGATAATAACAATAACATTAATAATAATAATAATAATTTTAGAAATAAAAACTATCTTCAAAAAGCTTTTCTAAAAAAATATGCCCCAAACCGGATTTGAACTCGAGACCTCTCGCTCACCCGCAAACACACTTAACCATTCTTCCATTCAAGTTTTTCTAATTTATATTACAACCCAACTTACTTATCTAGTACTTCTTAATGCCATGTTCATCATCTTCTTCACCATGTCTAACATCAAACGGGGGCAAAAACTTAACAACAATCGAACGGTTTTTTATTTATGACTTGTAAACAACATGAAACAAAAAAAATAAAAGTATTCTTGTGATAAGAAAAATTCAGAAAAAGTTGAAAAAAAATACTGCTGAAGCTCGTAGCACTTCAAAAAAAAATTTAATATTTTCAATTTTGAGTTCGTTTTGGACAATCTTTACAACATGAAATATGTTTCAAATCATTCCTAAAAACTTTGTGAATCGTCAATTTCAACAGAAACATCAAAACAAACTCTAATTTCTCGATGAACAAATTAGTTGACTTTTGACAAAATAACTTTGACTCGCAAATTCGAATTCGTTATTAAGAATTGAAACTTGAGATTTTGCAGGAAGTTTAAGTAAATGATTTCTAACAACTCTGCATTTTTAGTTTTTGAAATTTGTTTCGAATTCACGTTAGTGTATATCACTGTGAAGAACTCAAGAACTCAAAAATTGATTTTTAGATTAAGAGTGTTATAGGTTATGATTACAACATGAATTGTGTTGCAAATCATTCCTATAATCTTTATGGATCAT
Organism: Rutidosis leptorrhynchoides; assembly: GCF_046630445.1. NCBI lineage: Eukaryota > Viridiplantae > Streptophyta > Magnoliopsida > Asterales > Asteraceae > Rutidosis > Rutidosis leptorrhynchoides. The sequence continues at coordinate 205,877,315 of NC_092338.1, read as the reverse complement.
CAAATTAACTGGAGATATCAAAACAAACTCAAATTTAATTCAAGAACACTTAGTTGACTTTAAAAACCAAAACTTTTACTCCCAAATTAGAAATTAATAGAAAGAATTAAGGATTGAAAACTTACAGATAGTTTAGTTAGATGAATTCTAACACTTCCGCATTTAAGGATTTTGAAAATTAATACTAAATCAAAATTTGGCTAAAAAGATGAAGGACAGAGAGTACGAGTTTATTTTCTGAAATTTTTGGGTTAATTCTATCACTGAATGCATTAACCAATATATAGCAAAGGATTTTTGTTTTGAATTGTGATTGAAGCAGACTCATAACAAACTCCGACAGATTTTTAAAATCAAATACACTATGGATGTGGATGTGGATGTGAAACTGAATTTGATTCTACATGTGTTAAATTTTAATTTAATACATATTAATAGTAATTATACTAATATTATTAATAATAATTATATTAATAATAATTCTAAAAATAACTAAATAATAGTAATAATATCATAAAAATGATAATAAAATAAAATAAAAATATAAGAATTCATTTAAATCATAAATAAATTTTAATTTTAATTTTTTTGTATATTATTTTACATTTTCAATTCAAATGATTATTTTTGTATTTTATTAATTCAACTTAATATGCACTCTTATATTTATATATGTATATATATATATATTTACATATTTATATATTTTACTTATATAGAAGTCATACATATTCATGGCAACTTAACTATTCTATATCTTATTTTACGATTTTAATTCCAATGATTAAATTATACTTTGTTAATTTTTAAAATATTATGTACATACTTATATTTATATTTGTATATATATATATATATATATATATATATATATATATATATACATCAATCGTTCGTGAATCGTTGGGAATAGTCAAAGGTCAAATGCATTCATGAAAAATTGTTCAAACATTTTGAGACTTGATTTAATAAACTTTGCTTATCGTGTCAGAATCATAATAAGATTTAAGTTTAAATTTGGTCAGAAATTCCAGGTCGTCACACATATTTGAAAGACGTTGCATTCGAGTCGTTGAATTCATCAAGATTATTATTAAGTCAGTTATAGTTGGATATATTATAAAATGGTATGCATGCCGTCAACTTTCGATGTAAAGAAAGTTTGTATTTTAAAAACGAATGCAATGTTTGTTAAATGTATCATATAGAGGTCAAGTACCTCGCGATCTAACCAAATGTTATTGTATTCGTTCTTATAGATTAGGACGGGTCTTTACAATTATCAAAACTATTAATATCAGTATCATTACTAAATCTAATTATTTTTATTATTATTATTATTATCATAAAAAGATATAAAATTTTAATTATTATTATTGATATTATTCTACCAAATAAATAACTATATAAGAATATAATTAATACATATCACATAACAACATTAAAATTTTCATAATAAATACTAATTAAATATCTAAAGTATATAAAATAAATATAGTTAATTTAGTTATTAATGAAACATACAAGTTACTAACATAACAATAACAATTAATAATAATACATAAACTTGTTCAATTATGATTATATGTTTTAATATATATAATTGATATAGGTTCGTGAATCCGAGGCCAACCATGCATTGTTCAGTATCGTCGTATGCATATTTTTACTACAAAATATCGTATAGTGAGTTTCATTTGCTCCCTTTTTAAATGCTTTTGCAATATATATTTTTGGGACTGAGAATACATGCGCTGCTTTTATAAATGTTTTACGAAATAGACACAAGTAATCGAAACTACATTCTATGGTTGGATTATCGAAATCGAATATGCCCCTTTTTAGTCTGGTAATCTAAGAATTAGGGAACAGACACCCTAATTAACGTGAATCCTAAAGATAGATCTATCGGGCTCAACAAGCCCCATCCATGTCGCGGATGCTTTAGTACTTCAAATTTATCATGTCCGAAGGATGTCCCAGAATGATGGGGATATTCTATATGCATCTTGTTAAGGTCAATTACCAGGTGTTCAATCCATATGAATGATTTTTATCTCTATGCAGTTTGTAAAATGCCTGATATGAGATGTATATTTATGGAAAATTGAAATCTTGTGGTCTATTAAAATTATGGAAATCATTGTTTATGATAAACCTATGAACTCACCAACCTTTTGGTTGACACTTTAAATCATGTTTATTCTCAGTTATAAAAGAAATCTTCCGCTGTGCATTTGCACATTTTAAAGATATTACATGGAGTCGTTCATGGCATACTTAGGAGAGTACCTCGCAATGGGACCAAATGTTGATGACTTCATCCAGATGGATTAGGACGGGTCTCTACAAGGTGTAGGTATGCTAAAAAGCTTGACGATCGATATTGTTCTGGGTGGTGTATCCCCTTTTAAACACAGATCGATTAACGTGTGATCTCTTGTACAGTTCTAGATGCATTGCGAACTGCGCAAGAGTCAGGTGGTACATTTGATTCTGATGGCGATAATGGATGCATTCATGACTGTTATATTCTTCTTGGTCAACATTTGCTTCAAATCTCCATGTTGCCATGAATTTTGTATATGGCTCCTGATACACCCGTTCATGAATTTTAATCAGCCTTTGCATTGCGCTATTTACTTTCCCGTGTGCTGCAAAACTCAAAATCTATCTCAGCTCATTGGCCCAACCACATTGCTCCATTATTTCCCAGTTTATGTATTTGTTGGCACCCTTTTGTCGGTTTATCCAATTCCTCATGAACGGTTCATTATCCGCTGGGTTGTCTTGTCCGCGGAGGTAATGAGGCAACTCATACTCTTCTGGTAGATAATTGGCCATCTGCAAAAGTCAAGTAATGTAGTTTATGTTCCAAAATAATAAGATTTATAATAACACTTAGAAATGAAAAATGCTTATATTTTACGAAAAAAATTCGAAATGAGGGCTTTAAAAAAGGCATTTTCCAATTCCCTGTTATAGTCAATTATAGCCAAAATTGCCGCAAACAATATCTAATCTTACTACAAACTTATTTTCAACCAAAATTCAAAGCGTACCCGTGATTGCAATAAATAATGCTAAAAATAATAATTATAGCAAGTTAGTCGTAATAAGTAACTTTGACTAAATTAGGATGATTTTTAAGCATACAATGATTCTAATGACCATTTTAAATTACCTCAAATATTTTTAATCATCAAACTTTACCTATAACATCCTTAAGTCAAGGTTTAAGACCATTTTTACCGAAAAATATTCATTTTACTTAAAACGTACAAAATAAGAAAAGTCAAAGACTAGGCTCAATTTTCATTAGCAAGTCAATGATATCTTCATTTAGGCTAATTTTCGAGCGATCCTAAGTTTTAAAAAACATTTTAACTATAGGAAAAACCCTAAGCCTAATTTAATGTAGTTTTACCAAAACTTCACTTTTCAAGCAAACAAGTCTAAATTGTTCCAAAACTTGTTTCTAAGCACTCTAGATGAGTCACTAAGCCTAAATGAACTAGCAAAACATCAAGTTTTCAAAAATTTTACCAATTCCTAGCCTAAAACCTAAAACAACGATTCAAAAGCTAAAAGTGAACCAAAATGCTTCAATCGAACCTAAAAACTAACACATATCAATCATATTATCCAACTAAGCATATAGGAATCCAAAATTGGGCATAAAACACAATTTTTCTCAAAAATCAAAAATTTGACTCCGAGTAAAAACTCGAATTTTAACCGTGAAAGAGTACCTTTTATGCAAAATTGACGATGAAAACGCGTTTAGGAGGCACGAGAGATGTGGATTAGAGCTTTGAATCGTGAAAATTGGTAAAGAAATAGTGGTGGTGGTGTGCTCACTCTTCGGCCGAAGGAGGAAGAGGGGAAGGAGAAAAGAAAAGAAAAAAAGAGGAAAGAAAAGAGAAGGAGAAGAAAAATGCGCCCGTGTGGCTCACGGGCTTATTTTCACGACCCGACTCGCGAATTTTTATATTTTTAAAATTTTAAAATTTTCACTAGATTAATAAAAGAAAAATGAAATTTTACTTCGATCTTAATCCGGTTATTTATATTAATTAAACTAAAATTTAAAAGAAAAAGACAAATAGACGGAGTAAAATTAAAATTTTTATTTTATTAAAAACACAAATTACACAGGTTCCACAACTAAGTTCCAGAAATGGCGCAGAAAGAAAGATAAGTTTAAAGATTCTTTGACCATTCAGAGTAAATCAGCGGAGTGTAATGAAAATATTTCAAAATCACTTAACATTTTACGCTCACGCTTTTGTAAATCTCCGATGTCATCCATAAGTTTAACCAAAGCCCTTCTAACTTTTTTAATGTTTGAAATTCCATCCCTAGGTCCAGTATCTCGATAATTAAACTCGAAAAGAAGTTTTGACACTATGTCTTGAAATAAAAGATCTTCCACGTAGTCAGGATCACCGATAGTAAATTTAAAGTTTTTAGATATTTCCCGAATGATCTTTCTTTGCGGAGTTATAAATGGAAATTTTGACATAGTTAGGATTTACACGAGTTCAGAATATACTTTCTTTCTTTTTGCGAAGAAGTTCTGATATATTCTTTCCTTGGTTGAATCCGGAAAAACTTCAATTAATCTTTTGATGAGAAACGATGCTGGATCAAAGTAGAATAAATCTCGATCTCCATATTTTGAAATAGGGTTAGGTTTTTTGCTTTCAATCCAAAATTCTAATTCAGAAATCATTGTGGCGACATAATGGTTGATATGAATTTGAGAAAATTCCTTATCACTGATGTGAGGTAGAAACTAACGAATGACTCTAAATCAAATTTGAAATCAATTTCTGCATCCCGATACTTGACAAAAATATCATCCCCACATTATTTTAACAGTTTGTGAATAACAGATTGATTTGAAATGTTGAGAACGGGAAGTCTGAGGAATAGAGGTGCCTAATGAATTCTCTATAGACGTCTAACCTTCTACTAGGATTTAACAAATTTCCAGTAAACGGAGCTTTTATTTTATCAATGTGTTGTTTCTCTTTGGGATTAAATTCAAACAAGTCTGGATAATTGAAAATAGTTGGATATTCTTCCCGCATTTCATCTTCCATAATCAGGAGTTCGTTAAGGCTGAGCCTCCCTTTCGGATCGTGAAGAGGGTCGAATCCTAGTTCATTTGAGTAAAACTTATCTAAAAGCAATGAAATCTCTAAGTCGGATGAAGTTATCCGGCTTCTTGGACTACAAGGATGAAGAACTAATTCTTGTTGAGATTCATCAGGTCTAGATTTGTTTTGGTTTTATAAAGGAAAACTTCTCCGGTTTTCGAAGTTGTGGGAGAGCAACTGCCTTTCGCACTTTCTTCGTAATCGGTTAAGTTTGAACTGGAATCTACAGAAATAAATACAATAATTAATATTTTGTTTTTATAGTTTTAGAAAAAGGGGTTACTTATAATGGCGACTTTAAATCCTATACTGACAAACTCCCTGTTTGTTAAGCATGTGTGTTTCTTACCAATTTATCTTTGAAACAAGTGGCCAGGCCGACAACGGAGAGGCAGGATCCTTTTGGTTCCAATATAAATGGAGACTTTTCGGAAAATCCAACAACCAAGTCCGTATATAATTGTCTTTCTTAGACACCACTCAAGAATCTCAGATATTTTGACAGAATCAACGGTTACCTTAACAGACAGAAAATAAGTCTCCGGCAGCGACGCCAAAAACTTACTTCTACTTATAATATGGCCAAAACGGACGGTTTTATTTGTGCGGTATCGTTAGGCCGTGACAAGTCAGAATTAGCTACCAAAAGAGAGTAATGGTTTTATTATTTATATTTAGCTGGGGTTTCCTAGCTATAACTCACCTACTTGTCTTCCTTTTAACGAGTAAGCGGTAAATATAACTCAGGTTCGTATTTTTGTATGTTTGCTCAATAATGTGGGACCAAAGTGCCTATTTAGTTAACCCTAGTGATAAGAGGTGATAGATTAAGATTAACTACTATAACTGTAATATAACTATAAAGATAAAGATAGTTAGGTATGGAGAATAGAATTCTGATGGGAAACTATCGCAAGAGTTTTACTTCCTAGAATAAACACTAAACCTCAATCAACTGGGCTATGAACCTAATTTGTCACTAAGAGTTTAGGCCTTGAAGATTCTGGCTAAGATGGATATCCCTACTCCCAATGTTAACCTTAGAGGGTTTAAACGACCTTATGGATGGAATCCTAGGTACATGAACAAAGTGGTATATCCCTAAAGGAAAGTCTCAGTTTTCTTAATCCTAGCTAGTCTGACTAAAGCAATATTCCACCACTTAATACTAAGCTATACCTTAACATTAGCAGATGTGCAATCTTAGATATTCTAAGGTACTGCTAATTGGATTAGAAGTCTCTTCTTTGCGATCACTTACTCAACCCCGGATCATCTTACAACATCTCATGAACGTTGATTTTGACGCGAATCATGCTTCTGAGCAAGCCAGTGTTCACTGAACTCTATATTACTTACTCTAATCACAACCTAAATGGGCAGCTCTTCTTTGAGGAATAAATGGTTATTCGTACGTAGGTACTATATCCCTATTGTGACGTTAAGCCTACATAACTACTTACCTTGTATCCTGGGGTTGATCAGGTCCTAATACTAGGTTATAGCCACGTGAGTAAGCGAAAAGAGTGATCCATAAATTAAACTTCTAAACCATCAAGGTTTCAGCTTAACAATAGCATAAGGTTCAGATAAAGTATTCAACACATAATAAACATTTATAACAGATAGATAGGTATGCAAGATGAAAGCAACTTTAAATAACAATATAACTTCATTAAATTATGGAAGGCGTTCACCATTTACAGACAAGATATGGACCATTACAAGTGCTGACATCCTCTAGACCGCTTCTATTACAATCTTCGGCGTTCGCCTCCGGGTACTTAATTTCCCGCTCGGAGGTGAGAAGGCCTTGAAAGCTCTAGTAAGAGAAAGTGTATTGTAGTGAGAGAGTGAGGAGAGGTGTGTTGAAATTGGATGACAAAATCCCTTTCAATAGAAGTGAAAATGGCTTGCAAACGGCTGGCAGGCCGTTTGGCAATCCGTTTGGCAGGCCGTTTGGTGACGCCGTTTGCCAGGCCAGCTAATTTGACCAGGGCGTATGGCAGGCCATTTGCCATAATGGCAAGCCGTTTGGCAGCCCGTTTGGCTTGCTTAATTGCTGGATCATAACTTGATTTCTTGTCTTTCATCGTTTTCTCTATAGAATCTTCGTTTTAGCTCCGATTCCCTTGATTCTTTTTGCATTGTCTTCGTAATCACTTTATCTACAAATTTAACCGAGAAAGCGATTATTTTTCCAACAAAGTTTTGAACTTTATACTTTTGGGACTCAATATCTGTGACGTCCTCAGATAGGGCCTGGAAGAAGAGCGTCACTAAATATATCAAATCACAGTTGTATAAACGAGAACGACTCTATATGAGACGTTTTATTGAGTTTTGTAGTGAAAGATAAATAGATTACATTGTATTTAATGAACAATGCATTAAATGTCTTTAATTGATATGATATGAAATAAAGACTCCAAGCATGGCAAGCAATCATCATCAAAGCAGCAGATATACAGCGGAAGCAATATTTAAGTACCTGAGAATAAACATGCTTAAAAAGTCAACACTAGGTTAAGTGAGTTCATAGGTTTGTCATAAATAATGATTTCAGTAATAGTGTTAGACCACAAGATTTTTGTTCATAAGCTTGGCCTCGCAGGGACCAATTAGTAGATCTCGCAGATCCAAAAGCTGTTCATAAAGTTGGTCTCGCACGGACCAAAAAGTAGATAACGCAGATCCAAAAGTTATTCATAAGCTTGGTCTCACAAGGACCAATTAATAGATCACGCAGATCCAAAAGTTGTTCATAAGCTTGGTCTTGCATGGACCAATTAGTATATCTCGCAGATCCAAAAGTTGTTCATAAAATTGGTCTCGCAGGGACCAAAAAGTAGATCACGCAGATCCAAAAGTTATTCATAAGCTTGGTCTCACAAGGACCAATTAGTAGATCACGCAGATCCAAAAGTTGTTCATAAGCTTGGTCTCGCATGAACCAATTAGTAGATCACGCAGATCCAAAAGTTGTTCATAAAGTTGGTCTCGCAGGGACCAAAATGTAGATCACGCAGATCCAAAAGTTATTCATAAGCTTGGTCTCATAAGGACCAAATAATAGATCACGCAGATCCAAAAGTTGTTCATAAAGTTAGTCTCGCAGGGACCAAAAAGTATATCACGCAGATCCAAAAGTAATTCATAAGCTTGGTCTCATAAGGACCAATTAGTAGATCACGCAGATCCAAAAGTTGTTCATAAGCTTGGTCTCGCATGGACCAATTAGTAGATCACGCAGATCCAAAAGTTATTCATAAGCTTGGTCTCACATGGACCAATTAGTAGATCATGTAGATCCAAAAGTTGTTCAAAGTTTGCCCCAAAGACAAGTTATGTTTATAGTTGTCGGTTAGTGACTTAGTTGGACATAGCCGGGTATAGCATAGTTTAAAGTCGGTACTTGTGTCTAGCGTGTAAAACAGTTATAAAAGTTGTGCATGTATTCTCAGCCCAAAAATGTAAAGAGTAAAAGGGATCTATAAACTCACGAAAATTCAGTTTTAGTATTTGTATTCATTTCATAAAAACAGTTATAAAAGTAGCGCATGTATTCTCAGCCCAAAAATGCAAAGAGTAAAAGGGAGCATATGAAAACTCACTAAACAGTTTAAAAAAGGGGACTATGAAAACTCACGAAAAATCAGTTTTAGTATTTGTATTCATTCTATAAAAACAGTTATAAAAGTAGCGCATGTATTCTCAGCCCAAAAAAAGGGAACTATGAAAACTCACATTAAATAGCAGTTGAAGTATTCCTTGTATGGAATGAAATGAATGGAAATAAGTGACCGGGATCTCAACCTAGAGATAGAATGTACAATAAGATGTTGTCTAATAGACATAAGTATGGTAACTATACCAATGATAATGGTTTTCTGAAAGAAATTCCATTTTCAGAAAGGTTACTATCTATGGAAAGTTTCCACTTTTATTAAGTTTCCATGTTTAGTAAGTTAGTGTTGAATACTAGTGAGTTGTTCTTAATAAGTCCACTACTTATTAAGTGTGTAAGTGACTAAGTGTTGTTCACTTAGTGAGTGTATGATTACTATAGTTGGGTTTGATATTGTGCACCATACCCAAACATCTATGTCACCGCCGAGTCACTTGAATGTTCTATTTTTACCGGTTGGCCCAGGATTTCTCGACCAAGATATAAGTATGGCATTCAAAATCCACAAGCGTCCCATAGTGGTACCAACGATCACCCTAGGCCTTAAGTAGCGTTGAGGTTCATATATAGTGCACGTTATCTTGATTATAACCTTGGTGATAATAACGATAGTAATAATAATAATAATTGAAAATGGAAACATCACTCACGTATCAATATTGTGACTCAATCTTGCAGGAAAAATTACGCAGATGTAACGGACATTACAAATGCTAGGTTGACCTCACGAACAATACCCATAACCTCCATAGCTATAACCCATACTTTCCTTAGCTCTATCCCACTCATAAAACCCGTTTTGAAATGACCCGCTCATGACTTCGTCGTAGTATTTTATGTATAAATAATAATATGTTACAATTTAGTAGGCTTATAACTACCTTTAGTGGTTTGATTATGTTATAATTCAGTAGGCTTATAACTACCTTTAGTGGTTTGATTATGTTATAATTCAGTAGGCTTATAACTACCTTTAGTGGTTTGATTCTTAATTAAGAATACTAATAATGAAGTGTAAGAACAAAGATGATAATGGAGAGAAAGAAAGAAACACTTTGTAACTGTGAGAAATGGTGCAAGTTTAATGCTTGCATTCATGAGTATTTATAGCCTAAAATTTCAATATAAAAATACATACTTTATGTACCAAAATTGACTATATGTATACTAGTTTATAATTTTATTTTTAGTCAACATAAGGATGTAATAGTTTATACTCTTTTATTTATTTTTAGTCAACATAAGGATGTATTTGTTTAGGATTCTTTTTAGTATCATTATTATTATTATTATTATTATTATTATTATTATTATTATTATTATTATTATTATTATTATTATTATTATTATTATTATTATTATTATTACATTTACTACATGATAAGCATTATTTTCTTTTTACTAATTCATTACATTGAAATATATATATATATATATATATATATATATATATATATATATATATATATATATATATATATATATATATATATATATATTCATTTCGAAATATATATTTGAAATATTTATTTAATATTTAGTTTTTCAAAATCAATTATATTATAAAGTTTATTTTAAAATCGTTTAAATAATAGAAATTATTATAACACGTAACGTTTTTAATTAATATATATATATTTACATAAAATTGTTCGTGAATCGTCGGAATCATATAAAAGTTAGGTTTAAATTTAGTCAAAAATTTCCAGGTTGTCATAGTACCTACCCGTTAAAAGAAATTTTGTCCCGAAATTTAGTTGTTGCCATCAATCGGCATTGTTCGTACATAGATGAGGATATTTACGTTTTGTTTGGTCTTCACATTCTCAGGTATGGTCGGGGCCTTTCATGAATTCCAACAGATAGAATATTGTTTTGTTTCAAGAGTTTAAATCATACGTACCATAATTTCTACAGATTCTTCTATGAAGTGCATTTTATCATTAATGCAGAGGTTATCTAAAGGATTAACAAGAGTGTCATTTGACTAGGTTATTTTCAAAAGGGATGATGGTGCTATACAAGCATTTCAGTAAACTGAACACATGAAATGTGTTATGAATAATAGTGAACTTATTTAAAAGCCTTGAGCATTTATGCCACAATAGACAAAACAAAGAGGAGTTTGAAGAATCCATATTATGTGTTTGGAGTAGGGTTTGATATGAAGTAAGTGTTGGATACTGATTGATACATTCGTCTCCTTGAATACGTATATATAGCAAAAAGATTTTCGTAATTTATGGAGGAAATTTAGGAAAAGTGTTAGATAAAGTCTATTGGGATAGATATGATAAGATATGATTTGTCTATACTCCAATAATGGCAGTATGACGTGTCGAGATCATAAAATGATAAATATGTAATCTAATAATCTTTCGATTAAAGACTTTCAATTCGTATACTGTGATAACCCAGTGACATTTTCCGATTCGCAAACCGATGCATAAAGGCATAAGGCATATAGGTACGTGATATATAACAGGGAGTTATATACGTTTAAGTATGAATAGTAACAATTATAGGAGTTTCAAAAATCATGGATAAGATTTCATGTAATACATATGTTATACACAAAACCATGATAAATGACATAGGAATGTCAAGAATTTCGAAAATCTTGGTATCGCATTTAAATGCTGTGGCGTAATTGGATAGTACTTAGGAAAGTTCTTAGATTGGCTCAACATTCTAAGATAACTAAAGTTTCTAAAGTATATTGTAGCATTTATCAGTTAAAGGTAACAAGTAAAGGCACTATGGTCAAGGAAAGTTGTAGTCCTACATTGCTAAGGTATCTTACTGTATAAGGCACACATAAAATGCAATCCTGGTTCTCTACAACAAACTGCTCTGATACCAATCTGTGACGTTCTCATATAGGGCCTGGAAGAATAACGTTACTAAATATATCAAATTACAGTTGTATAAACGAGAACGACTCTATATGAGACGTTTTATTGAGTTTTGCAGCGGAAGATAAATAAATTACATTGTATTTAATGAACAACGCATAAAATGTCTTTAATTGATATGATATAAATGAAGACTCCAAGCATGGCAAGCAATCATCATCAAAGCGGCAGATATACAGCGGAAGCAATATTTAAGTACCTGAGAATAAACATGCTTAAAAAGTCAACACTAGGTTGAGTGAGTTCATAGGTTTGTCATAAATAATGATTTCAGTACTAGTGTTAGACCATAAGATTTTTGTTCATAAGCTTGGCCTCGCAGGGACCAATTAGTAGATCTCGCAGATCCAAAAGTTGTTCATAAAGTGGGTCTCGCAGGGACCAAAAAGTAGATCACGCAGATCCAAAATTTATTCATAAGCTTGGTCTCACAAGGACCAATTAGTAGATCACGCAGATCCAAAAGTTGTTCATAAGCTTGGTCTCACATGGACCAATTAGTAGATCTCGCAGATCCAAAAGTTGTTCATAAAGATGGTCTTGCAGGGACCAAAAAGTAGATCACGGAGATCCAAAAGTGATTCATAAGCTTGGTCTCACAAGGACCAATTAGTAGATCACGCAGATCCAAAAGTTGTTCATAAGCTTGGTCTCGCATGAACCAATTAGTAGATCACGCAGATCCAAAAGTTGTTCATAAAGTTGGTCTCGCAGGGACCAAAATGTAGATCACGCAGATCCAAAAGTTATTCATAAGCTTGGTCTCATAAGGACCAAATAATAGATCACGCAGATCTAAAAGTTGTTCATAAGCTTGGTCTCGCATGGACCAATTAGTAGATCACGCAGATCCAAAAGTTATTCATAAGCTTGGTCTCACATGAACCAATTAGTAGATCACGTAGATCCAAAAGTTGTTCATAGTTTGCCCCAAAGAAAAGTTGTGTTTATACTTGTCGGTTAGTGACTTAGTCGGACATAGCCTGGTATAGCATAGTTTAAAGTCGGTACTTGTGTCTAGCGTGTAAAACAGTTATAAAAGTTGTGCATGTATTCTCAGCCCAAAAATGTAAAGAGTAAAAGGGATCTATAAACTCACGAAAAATCAGTTTTAGTATTTGTATTCATTTCATAAAAACATTTATAAAAGTAGCGCATGTATTCTCAGTCCAAAAATGTAAAGAGTAAAAAAGAGCATATGAAAACTCACTAAATAGATAAAAAAAGGGGACTATGAAAACTCACGAAAAATTAGTTTTAGTATTTGTATTCATTTCATAAAAACAGTTATAAAAGTAACGCATGTATTCTCAGCCCAAAAAAAAGAACTATGAAAACTCACATTAAATAGCAGTTGAAGTATTCCTTGAAAGGAATGAAATGAATGGAAATAAGTGACCGAGATCTCAACCTAGAGATAGAATGTACAATCAGATGTTGTCTAATATACATAAGTATGGAAACTATACCAATGATAATGGTTTTCTGAAAGAAATTCTATTTTCGGAAAGGTTACTATCTATGGAAAGTTTCCACTTTTAGTAAGTTTCCATGTTTAGTAAGTTAGTGTTGAATACTAGTGAGTTGTTCTTAAGAAGTCCACTACTTATTAAGTGTGTAAGTGACTAAGTGTTGTTTACTTAGTGAGTGTATGATTACTATAGTCGGGTTTGATATTGTGCACCATACCCAAACATCTATGCCACCACCGAGTCACTTGAATGATCTATTTTTACCGGTTGGCCCAGGATTTCTCGAGCAAAATCTAAGTTTGGCATTCGAAATCCACAAGCGTCCCATAGTGGTACCAACGATCACCCTAGGCCTTAAGTAGCGTTGAGGTTCATATATAGTGCACGTTATCTTGATTATAACCTTGGTGATAATAACGATAGTAATAATAATAATAATAATAATTGAAAATGGAAACATCACTCACGTATCAATATTGTTACTCAATCTTGCAGGAAAAAGTACGCAAATGTAACGGACATTACAAATGCTAGGTTGACCTCACGAACAATACCCATAACCTCCATAGCTATAACCCATACTTTCCTTAGCTCTATCCCGCTCATAAAACGTGTTTTGAAATGACCCGCTCATGACTTCATCGTAGTATTTTATGTATAAATAATAATATGTTATAATTCAGTAGGCTTATAACTACCTTTAGTGGTTTGATTATTTTATAATTCAGTAGGCTTATAACTACCTTTAGTGGTTTGATTACGTTATAATTCAGTAGGCTTATAACTACCTTTAGTGATTTGATTCTTGATTAAGAATACTAATAATGAAGGGTAAGAACAAAGATGATAATGGAGAGAAAGAAAGAAACACTTTGTAAGTGTGAGAAATGGTGCAAGTTTAATGCTTGCATTCATGAGTATTTATAGCCTAAAATTTCAATATAAAAATAATACTTTATGTACCAAAATTGACTATATGTATACTAGTTTAAAATTTTATTTTTAGTCAACATAAGGATGTACTAGTTTATACTCTTTTATTTATTTTTAGTCAACATAAGGATGTATTTGTTTAGGATTCTTTTTAGTCTCATTATTATTATTATTATTATTATTATTATTATTATTATTATTATTATTATTATTATTATTATTATTATTATTATTATTATTATTACATTTACTACATGATAAGTATTATTTTCTCTTTACTAATTCATTACATTGAAAAATATACATATATACATATATACATATATATATATATATATATATATATATATATATATATATATATATATATATATATATATATATATATATATATATATATATATATATATATTCATTTCGAAATATATATTTGAAATATTTTTTTAATATTTAGTTTTTCAAAATCAATTATATTTTAAAGTTTATTTTAAAATCATTTAAATAATAGAAATTATTATAACACGTAACGTTTTTAATTAATATATATATATTTACATAAAATTGTTCGTGAATCGTCGGAATCATATAAAAGTTAGGTTTAAATTTAGTCGAAAATTTCCAGGTTGTCATAATATCGGGGCTAAAAACGTGACTTTTTAGCCAATATCAGGTGCCTAGACTTAGAATATTTTGTGAACGCGTTGTATGTAAGACTTGTAGAAATACAGGTCGGGTTGAGAATAGTTAGTGACTTAGCATATGTGGACTAATTAGGGCTTGTGGTTGTCCAATATGTAATTTGATGGGGCTTTAAATTGTGTGTGATTTGTGCCTTAGATAGATTTTCGCCTAAGATAAATAGGTTGACTAGGAGATTGTTTTCGATGATAAAACCTTAAGTAGTAGGATGGCGTGTGAATGTGATACTATATATATATATATATATATATATATATATATATATATATATATATATATATATATATATATATATATATATATATATATATATATTATGTGTGTGGTGTCCTAGGGATGAATTTAGCGGAGAGATTCAGTTATTTGGCGGTTTTGAATGATCAAGTCTCTTTGAGGGAATTTGATTATATGGGTGTACTAGGAGTTCACTTGTATCTTGAATTGTGTGAATGTCACACTAGTCCGGATAAAGTACTTTACATGGCCATGTGGAAATGGTAAGCTACGCAATTGTAATAATGCCTGATCACCATTATTACAACCATGTATTTTGACACCAAGCATGACATGTTGAGAACTGAATGGAGGAACATGACATAGTTGAGGGTAGATTCGGAGGCGATTTAGGAGTCATGTATTGGTTCATAGGATATAGTGGTCTCGATGATGTGCTTGTGGTCACATCGGGTTTATTGTAGGTCGGGAAATGTTACGATGGATATGGTTAGCTAAGGTTAGTAGGTGGACTCACGAGTATGTTGCGTGCGAAGTCACCCTAAGTAGAGGGTTTAATATTGTGTTTGTCTTTGGTGTAGTTATCTAACTAGGATGATCGACGTGGGGGTGTAGTAGAGACTTGGATCCCGTATTAGGATGTAATAGGTCTCTTGAGTGTGTTTGTGATGGCACTCGGTAGAGTGTGTGGTTAGATAATCATGTCGTGGTTTTTAGTAGTGTATCATCTTTAGTGTGGATATATCAGAGTATTTGGGTCGTTAAACTTGCGGGAGTGAGACCCTTATGATGACGGTTCGTGTTAGTGTGTTTGTGGGATTATAGGGTAAGTTCCTTTTGGAATTTTCCCGGCATTGATAGTTGTATCGGTGTGCGGATGAGTGTAAGCCTTGGTGTATCCAAGCAACTCTTTAGTGCGTTGTGTGGGGATGTTTTAGGCTATATCGTTTGGCCTTGGTGGATTCGTAGGTGGCGTGTGTCTGCTAGGAAGATTGATAAGATAATGAACCGTAAGGTTCATCGGGTAGGTATGACTGATGTGTGCAGCGGATTATACGAAATACTATTATTTTTATTACGAAATACGATACAATTTACACAAGTTTTATTTATTTATATATATGGGATATACTTAAACCTTGCTACAACACTATAGGCAGTGTACCTAATCGTAGAGTAGTGTAGTTTTTAGTAAGTCCGGTTCGTTCCATAGGGAGACGGCTTATTGCGTACACTATATTTTTAAACAATTATATTTGTATAAATATATATATATATATATATATATATATATATATATATATATATATATATATATATATATATATATATATATATTCATGACCCGTCCTAATCCATCTGGACGAATACATTACATTTGGTTACATCTCGAGGTACTTGACCTCTATATGAAACATTTTACAAATATTGCATTCGTTTTTAAAAGACAAACTTTCATTACATCGACAGTTGACGGCATGCATACCATTTCATAATATATCCAACTATAATTGACTTAGTTATAATCTTGATGAACTCGATGACTCGAATGCAACGTCTTTTGAAATATATCATGAATGACTTCAAGTAATATCTCTAAAATGAGCAAATGCACAGCGGAAGATTTCTTTCGTACCTGAGAATAAACATGCTTTCAAGTGTCAACCAAAAGGTTGGTGAGTTCATTAGTTTATCATAATCATTCATTTTCATCATTTTAATAGACCACAAGATTTTCATTTCTCATAAATATACGTCCCATGCATAGAGACAAAAATCATTCATATGGATTGAACACCTGGTAACCGACATTAACAAGATGCATATAAGAATATCCCCTATCATTCCGGGAAATCCTTCGGACATGATAAAAAAGAATTCGAAGTACTAAAGCATCCGGTACTTTGGATGGGGTTCGTTAGGCCCAATAGATCTATCTTTAAGATTCGCGTCAATTAGGCGTGCACTAATTCTCAAAATTAGTGATGTTCCCTAATTCTTAGGCTACCAAGCAAAAAAGGGCATATTCGGCTTCAATCATTCAACCATAGAATGTAATTTCAATTACTTGTGTCTATTTCGTCAAACATTTATAAAAGCGCATGTATTCTCAGTCCCAAAAATATATATTGCAAAAGTATTTAAAAAGGGAGTAATGAAACTCATGATACTGTATTTTGTAGTAAAAATACATATGACGATACTGCACAATGCAAGGTTGGCCTCGGATTCACGAACCTATATCATTCATATATGTATTAAAACATATTCTTGTACTCGAATAGATCTATATATTATTATTAGTGAATTAATTGTTATATTTCATAAGTTTCCTTATTTATTTATATATTTTCTTTTTTAACATAATAATATTAATTTAGTTAAGTTGTGTATATTAAATATATCTTTATATAAAATCTTCACTTTTTATACTTATAATCTTAACCATGTCTTTTAAACTTGTATTTTTATAATTACAATTATTTTAATAATAATAATATAGATTTTACTGATAATAATATTAATGATAGTTTTTAAGGACTACAAAAAGATAATTTTAGTAAAAATAATTTTATTGATAATAACTTTTAATAGTAACAATATAATAGTGAAAATTCATATTATGATATTATTTATAATAATAATACTTATTTTAGTAATAAAACGATAAGGATTATAATTTAAATGATAATATTAATAATACTTATAATGTTACTAACAATAATAATGGTTATGATACTTATAATAATAATAGAAATTTTATTAATAATGATAATATTAATAATCATGTTACTTAATAATAATACTTTTATTGATAATAATATTAGTAATAACATTAATAATAATCATAATCATATTTGTAACTAGGGTTATGATAAATGGGAACTAATATTTATTTTAGCAATAATAACAGGTAATAACTAATTTTCATAATACTTAATAATAATAATACTAATAATAATATTAATTCTACTACTTAATGATAATAATAATAATCATATTCCTAATAATGATAATAATACTATATTAATAATATTAATAATAATAATAATAATAATAATTATAATAATAATAATAATAATAATAATAATATTCATGATACTTATTAATACTAATGATAAAAATATTTGTAATACTTATAAATACAAATATGATAATAATAATGCTTATAATAATAACAATAACAGTTATATTAACAATAATAATAATAATAATAATAATAATAATAATAATAATAATAATAATAATAATAATAATAATAATAATAATAATAATAATAATAATAATAATAATAATAATAATAATAATAATAATAATAATAATAATAATAATGATAATGATAATAATAATAATAATAATAACAATAATAATAATGATAATAATAATAATAATAATAATAATAATAATAATAATAATAATAATAATAATAATAATAATAATAATAATGGATAAAAGTGTATACCCTTAAAAGCTCCTTTAAAAAGAAAATGTCCCTAACCGGGCTCGAACCCGAGACCTCGCGAATACCCAAACACCCTCTGAAACATTGATCCATTTCATGTTTTCTGATTAACTCTAACTCCTAATATATTTAACTCGTGATTATCTTCAGTTTCTTTTTCTCCTTCCAACCAAAACCAAATCAACCCAGAACCAATTTAAAATTGAAACAGGCACGACATGATTGTAAGGTGAGTTGCGATTAATCAGTGAAGAAATTTTAATAAAAAAATATGTAGACCAGATACACGAAGATCATTTGAAACTCAACACGGATTCCATTATTTAGACGTTTTTAGACAAAGATTTCTTCATGTAATAGATTGTAAATCGTTCCTATAAACTCTATGAATCATCAATTTAACTTAAAACCTCCAAACAATTTCAAATTTCGCAAGGAACAAAACGATTGACCTTTTTGATTTAAAACTTTGACCTTCCAAATTCAAGATCAATTGAAGAAATTAAGGATTGAAATTTTTGCAGATAGTTTACATAGATGATTTATAATCCATCCGCATTTTTAGATTTTTTAGAACTGATTTGAATCTGAGTTTTTGATCTTATACATGTCGCGAATAGAAAAGCAGACATGTTCTTGACTTTGTTGTTTAATTAAACAGATAATAACAGTTTAAGATAATTAAAATTGATATGGATAGTGGGAAATGGAAGGATTTTTATCAATACATTGAGCTGATCAATTGATATAGCAGGTGTGAGTGTCTTCACAGGTTCACGAGCAGAACAGAAGGCAGGAAAAAAAATACAACTGATAATGACATATAATACAATTACGGGTTATTATCTGTTCTTTATTTTAGATTTTTGTAAATATAAATATAAAAATATTAATAATAATACTAATTAATAATAATATTTTTATTACTGATAATAATAAAATATATTTATTTTTATATCTATTATATATAAGTAAATATACATGTGTATATATATCATATTAGATTTTTTAATATTACCTAATAATATAAATATATTAATAAATTTGATAATGTTATTAATTTTAATAAGAATACTAAGTCTAATAATAATACTAATAGAATTATATTATAATAATATTAATAATAATTTTATCAAAATTATACTAATAATAATAAGAATAAGAGTAATTATAGAATGATAATAATAATGTTATTAATAATAATAAAATTAGTATGATACCATAATCATTTAAATGTATCAACTTT